>NC_051425.1:11924454-11929454 GCF_015228065.2 Penaeus monodon | reverse complement strand
TGCCCGATCGAAGAAGGTGAGTGTGGGAATCCATCTGTTAGCTCAATCAACCTTCCCTTCTTCCTTCTTCCTTCTCCTCCTTCTTTCTCTCTCCCTCTTCCTTCTTCCTCCCTTCGCTGTCGCCCGGTAGATCGTGAATGACCCTTCGCAGAATGGAGGAAGAGGCAGGAGGAGGAGGAGGAGGCGTTAGAGTGTTTGGTTCTGTTTGGTATTTATTGACTGGAATCGAGTCTCAGGAACTGTTGGGAATTCTCTCTCTCTCTCTCTCTCTCCCTCTCTTTCGTTCTCTTTCTCCTTTTCTCATTCTCCTTTTCCCCCCCTCTCTCTCTCTCCCTCCTCCCCCCCCTCTCTCTCTCTCTCTCTCTCTCTCTCTCTCTCTCTCTTTCTCTCTCTTTCTCTCTCTCTCTCCTCTCTGTCTTTTACTCTGTCTGTCTGTCTCCTGTCCTCTCTTTCTCATTTTATCCCCCCCTATTTTCTTATCATTTTTTTTCTTCAGTGACGTTTCCCTATTTGTAAGAAAAATATTTATTTTTCCCCTCATCGTTTTGCTCTCTGAACTGCTCTTTTAACGAATATTTTTCATTTTCACGAAACTATATTAATCTTGTTATTGATTATCTTTTAATTATTTAGGTTTTTTATTACATTACATCTTAGGTGTATTAAACCTATGGCTTTTTTTGATGTTGTTGTTAAGATCGTATTTTTGTTTACTGTGAACTATCATTTTGAAATGTTTATATTTATATTTATCACATTTATTTTTTTTTTTTTTGTGGTATTTTTAGGTATATGTTGAGACTTAGAGGTGCTATTAATGATGGGTCTTTTGTTCAGGAAATTTCTTCTAATAGTGTGTTTGTTTTCATGCAGTAGTTCTGGTTTTGTAAAGGAAATAAATGACATATTTAGATAGAGGTCGAAACTGGAGCAGGAGAGGGTGAGTTGACCTCTGCCCACTTCTTTCTTCCCCTCTCCCTTTCCCTTTCCTCCTTCCTCCCTTCTCCCTTCCCCTTCTCCCTCATCCCTTCTCGCTCCCTCTCGCTCCTCCCTTCTGCGCCACTCCATCTCCCTCCTTGCTTCTCTCCCTCTCCATCCTCCCCTCTCCTCCCACTCTCTCCTCCCTTCTCCTCCATCTCTCTCTCCCCCCTCCCCCCCCCTCCGACGTAAAACGGACGTGGCATGGAATGACGTCTTTCATCGAACGCTTGCTTCCTTGCGTCTGCTTATAACGTGACGCAAGGGAGCTGGACGGGAGGGCAGCGGCGTCTTTACCCCGAGGGGAGCCGAGGGGAGGGGGGACGAATAGGGAATCAAGGGGAAGGGGAAGCGAGGGGAGGGGAGGAATGGAGAATCGAGGGGAAGGAAGGGGATGGGGAAGGGGAATCGAGGAGAAGAGCGGGAAGGGGAAGGGGAAGGGGAATCGAGGGGGGTGGGGGAGGAGGAGTGGGGAAGCGAGGAGAAGGAGGGGGAAGGCAAGGGACGCCCATGAAACATATGGCAGGGGACGTCGTGTCAGAAGGCTCTCGGTCTGTCTCTTTTTTCCCCATTTTATTTTCCTTCTTTCCCTCTGTTTTCTTTATTTTCTGCCATTCTCTCTCTTTTGTGTGCATCGTTATTCTTGGTTTGTGTTCATTATTATTTTTTTCTAGTTATTGATTTTTCCCTCCTTTCCATTTTTATTGGTATTTTCCTATTCTCTTCTTTTTCTTCTTCGTCTGCGCCCCCCCCTCCTCCATTCTCCTAATTTTACTACTTTTTCCTTCAACATCATCTCCACCTGCCCCCACTTCCCTTCTCCTCCTCCTCCTCCACCATCACCTCGCCCTCCTCCTCCCTCCTCCTCCCCTCTCCTCTCCTCCCCCTCCTCTCCCTCCTCCTCCAGTATCATCTCCACCTCCCCCCCCCACTTCCCTCCTCATCCTCTTACACCATCACTTCACCTTCCCCCTCCCCTCTCCCCCTCCCCCCTCCCCTCCCCTCCCCCTCCCCCTCCCTCATCCCCGTCCATATTTTCCTGTTTCCCCCAAAATCCCATTGCATTTGACCTCTTGGTGTGAGGGGGGGGGGGGCTTATGTCGTATTGTTTATTTCTTCATCGTTTGTCTCGGACGAAAAGTTCTCTGCCCCTGTCGGTGTATTTCCTCTCGCTCCGTGTTTTCTTTTCCCCTTCCTTCTTCTTTTATCGCTCGTTCATCTCTGTTCTTATTTTTTTATGTTTTATTCTGTTTTTTTAATCTCTTTTTCACTTTGTTTTTATTCATTTATTTATTTTTATTCTTTTTTTATTGTTTTTTTTTTCCTTTTTTCTCTCTTTCTCTTTATCGCCTCTGAACAAGAAGAATGTGGAGAAGATCACGAAGAAAAGGAAGAACAAGGAGGGGAGAGAGAAGGGGGGAGGGAGGGGGAGGCTGACCTTGGGAGCGTCGGATCGGCCGCCGCGTGACGTGACGTGACGTGACCGAAGCCTCCGACCGCGTGACGCAATTCGTTCGGGTTTCACTTAAAGGCCGCGCTCGTCTCTCGTTCGTCAGCGGCGGTCAGGCCATATGCTCGTGGTCCGATGAGTGTGTTCCTCGTCCTCCCTCCCCCTCCCCCCCTCTGTATCTGATATCAGAGGTCTCCCCTCCCCCCCCCCCCTTCTCCCCGTTATCGGTGTTATCAGTCGCGTTGGGTAATTATGTTTACTCCCGGGCTGGACTGATTGATTGTGTCAGCGCGAAGTTCGGGGCTCGTGTCTGTGGATTATTTCTTCTTCTTCTTCTTCTTCTTCTTCTTCTTCTTCTTCTTCTTTATGAGATGCGGTTGATGTAGGGCTCCGATAGGCTGCAGAGTATTATTATTATTATTATTATTATTATTATTATTATTATTGCTGTTATTATTATTATTATAATCATTATTATTATTAGCATTATCAATATTAATATCATTATTATTATCATCCAATATCATCATCATCAGCAGCAGCTGCATTATTATCATTATTGTTATTGTTGTCATTTTTATTATTATTATTATTATTATTATTATTATTATTATTATTATTATTGATTATTAATAATTATTAATGGTTAGTATTAATTATTAGTTATGAATTATCGAAGGTATTAGATAACAGTTGGCTGCGTTCACGGTGGGTTGACATTATATATTTTAATCGGGATTTTAGGGTTAACCTTATCTCTCCCCAGTCTCCACTCTCGGCTTATCTGCCTCGACGCAGCTGATACGGAGCTGTTATCGCGGAGATAACATTTTTTGGGGGTGACGTAAGGGTCACATTTAGCCCTTCAGGCGGTGGTTGTGTGTGTGCGTGTGTGTGTGTGTGTAGCTGTGCGCGCGCGCGTGTGTGTGTGTGTGTGTAGCTGTGCGTGTGTGTGTGCGTGTGCGTGTGTGTGAGCGCGTTTCTCGGCACCTGCATGAGTGGCCGTGCGGTCTGCCTTGAGTCGGGAACAGCGCCCACGCGGTATAGTGTTACCCGGGGCCAGTATTCTTCGCAGGATTGCGGGCGTGGGATTGTTAAAACTAATGATAATAATGTTGTTGTTATTGTTACTGTTATCCTATTATCATCATCATCGTTGTTGTTGTTTTCGTGACAGTTGTTATCATAATAATAATAATAATAATAATAATAATAATAATAATTATTATTATTATTATTATTATTATTATTACTACTACTACTACTACTACGACTACTACTACTACTACTACTACTACTACTACTACTACTACTACTACTACTACTACTACTACGACTACGACTACGACTACGACTACGACTACTACGACTACTACTATCACCATTATTATTAGTATTAGTATTAGCGCCACTATTATTACTATTACTATTATCTTTATCATTACTATTACTATTGTTGTTTTGTTATTATTGTTGTTGATGTTGTCGTCGCTATTGATATTCTTACTACTTCTGCAATTATTATTCTTCTTCTTTCTATTCATTATTACTCTTCCTGGGTGCTGCGCCTTCCCTCACGTTGGCCGTCTCCTCCCAAGGCGAGCGTGAGGCAGAAGGCCAAGCGAGGTTGCGTCCACGCCCACGTGTATGGGCGGGACAGTTAGATACGGGAGAATTTTTTTTCACAGTAAAAAGAGTGGGCCAGTTTTAGCCAGGTGTTCGGCGGGTTGGGTGACCGTAAGCAGGTGCCCGGGGTAGTTGTGGGTGGCCGTGGGCAGGTGCAGGTGGGAGGCAGGCATCCGTTCGAGCTGCAAGGTGACGCAACCTCATCGTCGTCGTCAGCTGGGTGCATCTCTCTCTCTCTCTCTCTCTCTCTCTCTCTCTCTCTCTCTCTCTCTCTCTCTCTCTCTCTCTCTCTCTCTCTCTCTCTCCTCTCTCTCCTCTCTCTCTCTCCTCTCTCTCACTCTCACTCTCTCCGTCTTTCACACACACACACACACACACACACACACACACACACACACACACACACACACACACACACACACACACACACACACACACACACACACACACACACACACACACACACACACACACACACTCACATATGTATGTGTGTTTTATAGATAGATAAAGAAATGGAACGAAGAAATTGAAGAAAAAAAAAAAAAAAAGGAAATAGAAGAAGAAATAAACGTTATGAAAAACAGATCTACTCCTAGTTGCCTACCGTGTATTCGTACCTCTGTATCGCGCAGCCTCTCTGCGTTGAGGAATTGCCTGATTAGGTAATGAGCAACGGCCGAGTTATTTTTGGAAAATGTGAAATACAGAAGTGAGGTTTGCGGTTCTGCCATTGGTCTAAACTCGGTCAGGGTTAATTATTTCTTTTTCTGTGTTTTTATTTCTTTGTCTTCATTCCCTCCTTTGTCTTGTATCTTTTCTTTCCTCTTCATTCATTTCCATGCCCTTTTTTGCGTTTTTTTTCAGCTTCAGTTGCCTATATTTACCCTCTTCCTTCTCTCCGCACTCCCCTTTTTCCATGCCCTCTCTTCTCAACTCCCTCTTC
>NC_051425.1:11909454-11921954 GCF_015228065.2 Penaeus monodon | reverse complement strand
GGGAGAAGGGAAGGGGGGAGGGAACGGAGGGAGAGACGGAAGGGAGGGAAGGGGTAGGGACCTAGGGTAAGGGACGGGGTAAGGAGGGAGAGTAAGGATAGGGTGGGTGGGTAGTAGGGGGTATTAAAGTGGGTGGGCGGGGTGGGGGGAGTGGGATTGAGGAAGTGGGCGATTATGCCCCGGGGATGAAGATGGGCGGGATGGGCGTGGGCGTGTGTTGCCTCGGCCGCGGCAGCATCCGAGGGCGCCGCGTCATTGCCGTCAGTCAGGAACGTCAGAAGCCGAGGCCTGCGTCGGTCTCGGTCGCAGCGTGGCGGCGGCGAGGGCGGCTGGGATGCTCTCTCCGCCGCGTTATGCAATCGCTCGTTCATTTGCTGCAATTGTTATGTTTGTTGTTTTGTTATTATTATTATTATTATTATTATTATTATTATTATTATTATTATTATTATTATTATTATTGTTATAGCTATTATTGTTTTGTTGTTGTTACCACTACCTCTGTCATTATTATCATTATTATTGCTATTGTTATTATTATTATCATCATTATTATTAGCATTATTAATATTATTACTATTAAAATCGTCATTATTAGCCCATTTTTATTTAGTAGTAGAAGTTTAGTAGTAATGCTGTTAATATCATTATGAATTGTTTTTACTGTCACGCCTATCACTGGCGTCATCTGCTTGGTTTGCGCGATTGTACTTCCAGATACACCAGCTGTTAGCAACAATTCGCTTTCTTCCACCCTCTCTCTCTCTCTCTCTCTCTCTCTCTCTCTCTCTCTCTCTCTCTCTCTTCTCTCTCTCTCTCTCTCTCTCTCTCTCTCTCTCTCTCTCTCTCTCTCTCTCTCTCTCTCTCTCTCCCCTCCTCTTTCTTTCTTTCTTTTTCT
Organism: Penaeus monodon; assembly: GCF_015228065.2. Taxonomy (NCBI): domain Eukaryota; kingdom Metazoa; phylum Arthropoda; class Malacostraca; order Decapoda; family Penaeidae; genus Penaeus; species Penaeus monodon. The sequence continues at coordinate 11,921,056 of NC_051425.1, read as the reverse complement.
TTCTCTCACTCTCTCCCCTCCCTCCTTTCCCTCTCCCTCCTCCTCCCTCCGTCTCACTCTCTCACTCTATCTTTCCTTCTCCTTCTCCCTTCCTTCCTTTACCCCTACTATCTCCTTCTTCATTCATTCCTCAGGCATTTCCACGTGTTATGAGTCTATTTCTCTTTTTTTCAGCGAGATTCAATGCAAATCGTTGCCTCAATACTCGACACAACGCTGGCGGGCCGCTTGTCAATGTGTTAAAAGGGATCTCTTTGTTGCAAGGGTCTTTTTGCAATCTGTTTTGACTCTTTTCTTTTTCTTTTTTTCGTTTTCGTTTTCGTCTTGTTTTTGTTTTGTTTTCGTTGTTGATTCTCTCTCTCTCTCTCTCTCTCTCTCTCTCTCTCTCTCTCTCTCTCTCTCTCTCTCTCTCTCTCTCTCTCTCTCTCTCTCTCTCTCTCTCTCTCTCTCTCTCTCTCTCTCTCTCTCTCTCTTCTCTCTCACTCTCTCTCACTCTCTCTTTTTGACCCGCATGAGTTAAGGATTCAAGTGTAGTGGCCTCTGGGGGGGTTGGGGGCAATTGTTGGATGGAAAATGTTTTAGGCATAGGGTGAAGGCCGTTGTGTGTATGAGGGGGGCGGGGGTGGTAGTGGGGGTGGGGGGTAGTATTTCTGCGTGACAGAGAGAAGTAGAGAGAGGGAGAGGGAGAGAGAGGGAGGAAGAGAGAAGGAGAGGGAAGGAGAGAGAGAGAGGGGAGAGAGAGGATGAGGCCGAGAAAAAAGAGAGGGAGAGAGAGTGAGAGAGAGAAAGAGAGGAGGGATGAGAGAAAGAGAGGGGGGCGAGAGAGTGCCGTGCAAGAGAGGGGGGGAGAGAGGGGAAAGAGGAGGGGGGGGGGAGAGGGGGAAAGAGAGAGAGAAGGCGGAGCGGTCATGAGAGAGAAAGAGAGGGGGAGAGAGGAAAGCGAGGGAGGAGAGAGGAGGGAGAGAAGAGAGAGATAAGATGAGGGAGGAGAGAGAGGGAGAGAGGGAAAGAGAGGGAGGGAGAGAGAGAGAGAGAGAAAGAAAGAGAGGGAGGGGGAGAGAGAAGGAGAGAGAGAGAAAAGAGAGGGAGGGAGAGAAGAGAGAAAGAGAGGGAGGAGAGATGAGAGGAGAGAGAGAAGGAGGGGGAGGGAGAGAGAGGAGAGAAAGAGAGGGAGGGAGAGAGGAGAGAGAGAGAGAAGAGAGGGAGAGGGAGAGAAGAGAGAGATAGGAAGAGGAGGAGATGGAGAGGAGAGAAAGAGGAAGAGGAAAAGAGAGGTGAGAGAGAGAGAAAGAGAGGGAGAGAGAGAGAAAAGAGAGGGGGAAGAGAGAGAGAAAGAGAGGGGGAGAGAGAGAAAGAGAGGCGGGAGAGAGAGAGAGCAGAGAGATGAGAGAGAGAGAGAAAAGAGAGAGGAGAGAAAGAGCGAGGGAGAGAGGGAGAGAGAGAGATGGAGAGAGAGAGAAAACCTCTGTGTCAGCGTTTGTGTTACTTTCCGAGGGATTCTGCATCCATATTTCCATACGTGAGCAGGAAGCCCCAGGGTTTTCAACATTCAGCTGCACGCTCAATGCACGTGACACTTTCACCATACAAGTGACGCGTGACGCTATTCATCTCCCCCTCCCCCCCCCTTACTCCTGCTCTCCCCCCCCACTCACTCACTCCCGCTCTCCCCCCCTCCAACACCTCCCCCAACTCGCTCTTCTCTTCCACTCCCTAATTTCACTCCAGTTCCTTCCACCCCCTTTACTCTCTAACCCCCCCCCCCTTCCCCACTGCACCACTCCTTCGCTGAGGAATTAAATGGCAAACGAGGTATTATATTTATATAGAGATACAGGCATACATACATACATACATACATACTTGAATGCATACGTTCTTACATACATACTTACATACGTACTTACATACGTACTTACACACACACACACACACACACACACACACACACACACACACACACACACACACACACACACACACACACACACACACACACATAAATACATACACGTATACATGAATGCATATATAGATGTATACATACACATACATACATATTGTGTCTGAGGACGAATATGTAGATTCCGTTATCATCATATTCGGAAGTGGAGAATGTGTGTGCGCGCGCGCGCGCGCGCGGCGCGTGCTGTGTGTGTTGTGTGTGTGTGTGCGCGCGCGCGCGCGCGAATGTGCGTGTGCGTGTGTGTGTGCGTGTGCGTGCGCACGCGCGCGCTCTAGAGGGTGGGGTGGGGGGTGGGGTCGCCTACGTGCGTGGGCGGGCGGGCGAGGCGTCGCGAGTTTGTTTTTTAATTTGTGAAGCAATCGCTGCTCTGAGAGGAGGGATTGGGGCCTGATTGGTGTTGTCGCGAGCGTGGGCGTTGTGTATCCTTTTTTTGGTGGGGGGGGGGGGGGGTAGGGATAGGTTAGGATGTGTCAGGTCCTTTGGGGTCTCTGGGGGCCTCTGCGGGACCCTTGGGGGTTCCTCTGGGGTCATCGGGGTCCTTGGGTATGAGTGGGCGTGTCCTGGCTGTTCTTGTTGCGCTGGGCGGGGCTTCGTTGTCCGGCCGGCGTCGTTGTGTTGTTGGTAGAGTTTAGTTGTTGTTTTGTTTTTGCTTTTTCGTTCTTTCCTTTATCCTGCTTTGGCTACTATATTAATTTTAGTTTCATTCTCTCTATTTATCTATTCATCTATTTGTCTATTTCTTTCTCTGTCTCTATTCCTCTGGTGTTATTTGATAACTCGCAGTAGGTGTAAGATATCAAATGTGCGTATTCTTTTTTTTTTTTTTCCCCCCTCTCCCCTTTCTTTTCCTCTCTTTTTCTCTTCTTTTCCCTCCCCCCCCCCACTCCTCTCCCCCCCCCCTTTTACAGTCATACATAGTACACATTTACATGACTGTTTAAAAATACACGTATTCCCGTATCCCCTAGAACCCCAATAAGGCTACATGGGATACTTTAGCGTCATCATCCCACCTTTACTTTTATCATTGTCGTTTCATTATCCCCATCATATCTTACGGATATCGACATTTTTATCCCACCCCAGCCCCCCCACCACCAGCCCCACCCCCACCGCCCCACCACCCCCAACCACCGATGTGTGCTTCCGGGCGGGAGGTAGCCGCCTCCACGCCCTTGGAAGAGCCGAGGCGGGGGAACGAATTTTTTCCAGTGAAACTTCGGTCTGGGGGGGAGGGGGGGGCCACGTGGTTCACCTTTTGGAGCCCCCCCCCCCTCCTCTCCTCCTCCCCCAAAACCCCCCCCCCCCTTGCTCATCCCCCCCCCTTTTTTTTTTCCCCCCATCCCTTTTTTTTTCCGTCTTTCTTATTTCATTCATCTCCTTCTCCCTATTCTTTTTTTCCCCTTTCCCATCTTTTCCCCTTATCAATTTTCTCCCCCATCTCCCCCATCTCCCTCCCTTTCCTCTCCCCCTTCTCCCCCTTCCCTCCCCCTGTGTGGTTTGGGTTGTAGGCCGGGGCAGAGGGTCAAAAACACCCCGGGGCCATTAGTAACCCCCCTAACCACAGGCAGGGCCCCCCTTTCTACAAACCGCGTCACCACCACACACACAACACCACAAACACACACAACACACACACACACACAAAACACACCACCAACACAAACACACACACACACACACACACAAACTACGCTCATAACCGCGGCATGGATGGTGCACATAAAACACATTTGCCAGCAGAAAATTAAATAACACGTCAAAGAGAAAGAGTGTTTATCGAAAAACATGGTTAGAGGGAAGGGAATTACAGGGGGAGGGGGAGGGGAGGGGAGGGGGGAAGAGGGAGGGGAAGAACATGGGGGAAGAGGGAAGGCGAAGAGCAAGGGGTTGGAGACAGGGTGAGGGCATGAGAAAGGAGGGAGGGGAGTGGGGTAAGGGGAAGTAAGGTTGACTAAACGAGGGGAACGGAATTGGACGGTGTCATGGAAAGTTAGCTCGTGCAAGGTGGACAGGCGGGGTGGTGGGGGGGGGGGGGGGAGAGGCGTGCGTATTACCATATCTGCGGTAGGTGCAGGAAAGGGTGTGTGGGGGGGGGGTGCAGGGAGGCAGGGAGTAGTTAAGGGAAGGAGGGAACGAAGGAAGGTATGGAGAGGGGAAAGGTGGGTAAGGGAAGAGGAAGGAGGAGGAGGAGGAGGAGGAGGGGGGGGGGAAGAAGAGCAGGAGCAGGAGGAAGAGGAGGAAGGAAAAAAAGATATGCGGGAAGGGAGGGGGTAACGGTAAGGCAGGAAGTGGCTTAGGCAAGGAGGGAGTGGAGGAAGGGTAGGTAGGGAGAGGGGGGGGAAGGGATGGAGAAAGAGAGAAGGAGGGGAGGAAAAAAGGGGAAGGCCCAGTGCAAGCAGCAAAGGGAGGGGAATAGGAGTAAGAGGAAGGAAGGAAATTAATTAGAAAATGAAGGAAGGAAGGAAAGACAAGTATGGAGATGGGGAAAGGGGCAGCGAGGAAAGGAGGTGGAGGAAGAAGAGGAAGAAGAGGAAAGGGGGGAGGAGGAGGAGGAGGAGGGAGAGGAGGAGGAGGATCACTGTACAGTTCAGGGAAAGGGTAAGGGGAGGGGGGGGAAGGGCCGGAAGTTAATCAGGGAAGAAAGGAAGGAGAGGAGGAGAGGAGGGCACGGGAGGAGAGGAGGGCACGGGAGGAGAGGAGGGCACGGGCGGAGAGGAGAGGGGAAGAAGTGAGAAAGGAAGAAGGAGGAGTGGGGCGAGGAAAACGGAGGGGAAGGGGGAGGTGGAGGGGGGGGGCAGCCCAGGAGCAGCGTAAATTTTGGGGGGTGATTTTTTTCAGGGAGGAGGGGGAGAGGGTTTTGCTTGGACGGCTTCTCCACATGAAAAGGGGGGCCCATAGAGATTTATAGATAGGTGAAAAGATAGACGGCGGAGTTTTGGGGGGGAATTTTTTTTCCATTTCAGACCCTTGGTTTTTTTTGGGGGGTTTGTTTCTCTATCTCTCTCTCTCTCTCTCTCTCTCTCTCTCTCTCTCTCTCACTCCTCTCAACGTACAGTCATACATACGTACACACTTACATAGACTGCTTACATACATACACGTATTTACTCGTATACCCTATGTAAGCACATATAGGCTACTTATAGGACTACTTGTAGCTCGTCATCATCACCACCATTATTTCATCATCAGTGCTCGTCTTAATTGTTGTTAGTCACCATCATCATCATTATCGTGATCATCGTCACATTTTTATCACCACCACCAGCCCCCCACCACCACCAGCCCCACCACCACCAGCCCCACCACCACCAACCACTGATGCTGCTGCTTCCGGGCGGAGAGGTATGCTCTGCCTCCATCGTCCTTGGAAGAGCCGAGGCGTGGGAGAACCGAATTGTTCCCAGTGCACAACTTCGGTCTCGGACGACACGTGGTTCACCTTCTTGGAGCCCCTCCCCCCCCTCCTTCTCCTCCTACCCCCACCCCCAACCCCCTCTGCTGCATCCCCCTCTCTTTTTTTCTCTCTCGCCATCTCCTTTTCTTTTCCGTCTTCTCATTATCTTCATCTCATCTCCTTCTCCCTATCTCCTTATCTATCTCCTTCTCCATCTCTTCCCCCTTATCCATCTTCTCTCCCCCATCTCCCCCATCTCCTCCCCTTCCTCTCCCCCATCTCCTCCCCTTCCTCTCCCCCCTGTGTGTGTGTGTGTGTGTGTAGGCCATGTGCAGAGGGTCAGCAACAGCCGCGCATATTACGTAACGCCCTAACCACAGGCACGCGCCTTCCTACAACACACGCGCTCACACACACACTCACACACACACACACACACACACACACACACACACACACACACACACACAACACACACACACCCACAACACACACCACACACACACAAACTACGCTCACAACCGCGGCATGGATGGTGCACATAAAACACATTTGCCAGCAGAAAATTAAATAACACGTCAAAGAGAAAGAGTGTTTATCGAAAAACATGGTTAGAGGGAAGGGAATTACAGGGGGAGGGGGGGGAGGGGAGGGGGAGGGAGGGGTCGGGGTATGGGCGAGGGGGCGAAGGGGAGGGGAAGAACATGGGGGAAGAGGGAAGGCGAAGAGCAAGGGGTTGGAAGACAGGTGGTGGGAGGGGCAGAGAAAGGAGGGAGGGGAGTGCTGGTTTAGTGGGGTAGGTCAAGGGGAAAGTTGGGAAGTAAGGTTGACTGAACGAGGGGAACGGAAGTTGGACGGTCGTCATGGCAACGTTAGCTCGTGCAAGGTGCGTACATCGGGTCGGGGTGGTGGTGGGAGGGAGGGGGAGAGGCTGTGCGCTATTACCATATCTGCGGTAGGTGCAGGAAAGGGTGTGTGTGTGGGGGGGGGGGGGGGTGCAGGGAGGCAGGGAGTAGTTAAGGGAAGGAGGGAACGAAGGAAGGTTATGGAGGAGGAGGGGAAAAGGTGAACAGGTGGGTGGGTAAGGGAAGAGAGGAAGGCGGAGGAGGAGGAGGAGGAGGGGGGGGGGAAGAAGAAGAAGAAAAAATAAGAAAAGAAGAGCAGGAGCCAGGAGGAAGAGGAGAAGAAAGGAAAGAGGAGGAAGGAAAAAAAAAAAAGATATGCGGGGAAGGGGAGGTGGGGTAACGGTAAGGCAGGAAGTGGCTTAGGCAAGGAGGGAGTGGAGGAAGGGTAGGTAGGGAGAGGGGGGAAGGGATGGAGGAAAAGACCGAGAAGGGGCAAGACGAGAAGGAGGAGGAGGAAAAAAAGGATTGACCTAGGCCTAGGCAACGCCAGCAATAAATGAGGCGAGGGGAAAGGAGTAAGAGGAAGGAAAGGAAAATATTAATTGAGAAATGAAGGAAAGGAAGGAAGGAAAGACAAGCATGGAGATTTTTTTTTTGGAAAAAGTTGCGAGCGAGGGTGAAAGGAGGTGGAGCAAAGAAGAGGAAGAAGAGGAAAGAGGATGGGAGGAGGGGAGGGAGGAGGAGGAAGAGGGAAAGAAGAAGAGAGAAAGGAAGAAAGAGGTAAAAAGAGGAGTGGGAGGAGGAGGAGCGAGGAGGAGGAGGGGAGGGGGGGGGGGGGGGGGGGGGGGGGAGGGGGGAGGGAGGAAGGATCACTGTTACAGTTCAGGGACAGGGTTAAGGGGAGGGGGGGGGGGAAGGGCCAGGAAGTAATCAGGGAAAAAAAGAAAGGAGAAGGAGAGGGGACGGAAGGACGAGGAGGGCACGGGAGGAGAGGAGGGCACGGGAGGAGAGGAGGGCACGGGCGGAGAGGAGAGGGGAAGAAGTGAGAAAGGAAGAAGGAGGAGTAGACGGCGGAGGATTATGTGAACCTCAGGAAAAGGCTATGTGCGAGGAGGACCTGGAAGGAAAGGCCGTGAGGGAAGGAAGGAGATACGGAACAGAAGTGTGGGCGAGGAAAGCGGAGGGAAGGAGGAGGTGGAGGGAGGGAGGAAAAAGGAGGAGGTGGAGGGGGGGGGGCAGCCCCAGGCAGCAGCGTCATTAGTGAAGGTGATTTTTTGCAGGGAGGAGGTGGATGAGGATTGTTTGCTTGGACGCGCTTCTTCTCACACTGAAATGGAGGTGCCGATAGAGATTGATAGATAGGTGAATAGATAGACGGACTGAGAGTTTGGGGAGAATTTGTTTTCCATTTTCATGACGTTGTTTTTTTGTTTGTTTGCGTTGCAGTTTTAGAGAGAAAGGGTGGAACGAGAAGAAAATTAGATCAGGAAAGTTGATGTAGATAGATGGATATAGAGAGACAATATATATATGTGTGTTGTGTGTGTATCTATATATATATATATATATATATATATATATATATATATATATATATATATATATATATATATATATATATATATATATATTAATGTTACTTAGAGAGAGGACGGAAGGGAAAAAAAATCGATGAAAAGACAATGCGATGCCAATTTCGGGACATTGACCTACGCAGATCCTTCCCGAGAGCATTGCGCAGAACGCGTGGCACTCATGCGTACAGGAGAATCGGGAGGAAGAGGAGGAGAATAGGGAAGAAAGAAGAAAGAAATAGGAGAATAGGAAGACGAAAGAAGTAAGAAGGGGGGGGGCGAGGATGGCGAGGGGGGGGGCGAGATGAAGAGGAGGCATTGATAACCGGAAGCCCCGACGGAAGACTTCCAGAAATCGGTTATCCTTTTGATAAAAAAAAGGTAAAGAGATTTTGAAGAAGAAGAAGAAGAAAAGGGAGGGTAAGAGATGGATAACGAAAGGGTAGGGAAGGTGCAAGGCTAGTTTTTAAGGGGGAGTGTGAAGGGCAAAGAAGTTCAGAGGAAATATGAATCAAAATAGCAAAGCTTAAGAAAAGACCATTGCTTGTTATGCCCTGGCAGGGGATTATTTGTCGCATAGGCCTACGGGCGTACCTCCCCTCCTCTCTCTCTCTCTCTCTCTCTCTCTCTCTCTCTCTCTCTCTCTCTCTCTCTCTCTCTCTCTCTCTTCTCTCTCTCTCTCTCTCTCTCTCTCTCTCTCTCCCTCCCTCCCTCCCTCCCTCCCTCCTTTCATCCTCTTTCTCCTCCCTCTCCTCCTCCTCCACCCCCCTCTCCTCCTCCTTCTCCTTCTCCTCCTCCCCCTCCCTACCTTTCCTCCTCCTCCTCCTCACCTCACTCCCACCTTCCTCCTCTCGTCTTCTCCCCCTCCTCTTCCCTCCCTCCCCCTATCCTGTTCCTCATCCCCCCCAAGGATCTCCTATCCAACCCCCCAAAACGGACTCCCATGGGTGAGCATAAGTGGATAGTGGCCAGGGAAAGTGGGGGGGAGGGGGGGATAGGGGGGGGGGGGGGGGGGATAGGGAGGATATGTAGGGGGGGAGATAATGATCGGCGGGGGTGAGAATGGGGGTATAATTGAAGGTTTCACGGGGAGTATCCGAATATTTGCTTCCTTTCGAAGATTTATGCAGGAGTGTGGAAAGAGGAAGAGAAGGGACAAGAGACCAAGACAAGAGAAGAGACCATTTTCCTTCCCCCTCCACCCTCAAATATAAATATAAAAATCATATAATAATCATTTTACCAAAAACAATAAACCTATGAATGAATACGATAGTAGGGAGGAAAGGAGGTAGAAAAAAGTTATATAGAAAAAACGAAAAAAAAATAAATACATTCAAAATTATGAAAAATGAAAATTAAATAATACTGACATTAAATAAAATAACCATCTGACCTTGACCCCTTTGGGTGAGAGTTGGTCTGTGTGGTCTGGAAGGGGGTTTTGGGTGGTTTTGTGTCTCAGGTCTGCCCCTGGGGGGAGGGTGGGGGTTTGTGGGGGTTTTAGGGGAATGGGTTAGGGGACGGGCGGGGCGGGTTAAAGGTTGTTAAGAAGGATGACTTTGACTCTTCTTGTTGGCAAAAATAGGCCTATGTGCGATTAAGCAGATCGAGGGTCGCATAAAGAGAGGATAATGATAATAGTAATGATAATGGAAATAATTATTGTTGTTGGAGAAAGACGAGGGAGGAACGATAGAGGCTAGGGGGGAAAACGAAAAAAAGAAAATAAAATAAAAAAAAAAAAAAAAAAAAAAAAAAAAAAAAAAAAAAAAAAAAAAAAAAAAAAAAAAAAAAAAAAAAAAAAAAAAAAAAAAAAAAAAAAAAAAAAAAAAAAAAAAAAAAAAAAAAAAAAAAAAAAAAAAAAAAAAAAAAAAAAAAAAAACAAAAAAAAAAAAAAAAAAAAAAATAAAGGAGGAGAAGGAGAGGAGAGCAGGGAGAGGTAGGGAGACGAGGGAGAGGGAGACAGGAGGAAGGGGAGAGGCAGAGGGGAAAATAGAGGAATGATGGTAATAATATTAATAATCATAAATGTTGTTCTTCCGTTGTCGTTGTTGATATTGCTGTTGTTTTTGTTAACGGTTATATTTTTATTATTATTATTATAGTATTATAGGTTTATTGTAAGTACTCTGGTTCTTCCTTTACGAGATGGAGAGATGTGGCTGAACGCTTGAAATTGGGTGTATTATCTCCCGATTTCGCGTAGACAAAGTTTATTGTGTCTTTTCTTGCCTCCTATTCTCTCTTCGTGCTTCCTTCTTTTCCATCAGTCTGTTCCCTTCCCCTTCGTTTCACCTGCCTTCCTACTCACCCGTTTGCACTTCTTAGTTCCTCGCATACCGTCTGTGTCTTCACCGCTTCTCTTTTACTTCTCCTTCTTCTCCTCCCTCCCCTCTGACTCTTTTTCCGTCTGCTTACTTTCTCCTCTTCTTCCTCCGTTCCTTATACCCTTACATTTTACCACCTGCTCCCTGCACACCCTTAGTCTAGTCCAACTCATCCCACTATACGCCCTTCTCCCCCCGTTCCCTCCCTCCTCTCACTTACTGATTTCCTCCATCCTTTACCTCCACCCACATTCACCACTTTGCTTCTCTGCACCTCCTTCCTCTCCCCTTCTCCGCCCCTTCCTTCCTCCCCTCCTCCCATACCCCTTTCCTTCCACCCTTCTTACTCTTTCATCGCTCCCCTTCTCTCAACAGCCAACTCTTTTTTTCTATCCTCTCTTCCCTTGATACATCTGCCTCACCCCTCTCTCCCCTCCCTCGCTTCGCCCTCCTTCCCTCCCTCCTCCTCCCTCCCTCCCTCCCCTTCCCTAAATCCCTCCATTTATTCCTCTCGCACTGTCTTCCCTTCCAATCTCTTCCTCTTCCCTTCCTTTCCTCTCCCCCACCCCCTCTCTCCCTCTCAGCTCAGTGTAAAAGGAGCAATCTTGGGCCGCGTTGAGGACTCTCGTCGGGAGGTTGATCCAGGTGCAAAGGCGAGGCTCGGAAAGGGGTCGGGGGGGGGGGAGCAGAGAGCGTGAGAGACTTGGGTGGGCTGCCAAGAAGGAGGGATAAGGAGCGGCAGGGAGGGAGGGAGGGAGGGAGGGGGGTAAAGGAGAGGTAGGAAAGAGGATGGTTTGAGGGGGGGGGAGATAGGAAAGGGGGAGGATGGAGATAGGAAAGAAGGGGGGGGTTGGGGGAGAGGGAGGTGGGAAGGAGGATGGTTTGAGGGGGGGATAGGATAGAGGATTGGGAGGAGGGAAGATGGGAAGGAGGATGGTTTGAGGGGATAGATGGGGAAGGGGTGGGGGGTGAAAGAAGAAGGTGAAGCAGAGGGAGAGAAAGGGAGGAGGAGAAAAAGAGGTGGAAGAACAAAAGGAGCTAAACGAGAAGGAGGGATACAGAATGAGAAGGGAATAAAAAGAAGAAGAAGAAGAAGAAGAAGAAGAAGAGGGAGAGGGAGAGGAAGGGGGGGGGGGGCAGAGGCGTCAGAGCGTGAGGTAAGAGTTTGTTGAAGAATAGAAAACCTTGGGAGTATTACCTCCACCGCGTCCGCGAATGGTGAAAGTGTAATAAACTGGATGATTAAGCGGATTGAGCCCCGGCGTGGAGAGAGACAGACAGACAGACACAGACAGACAGACAACAGACAGACAGACAGACAGACAGACAGACAGACAGAGAGGCACAGACAGACACAGATAGAGATAGAAATAGAGAGAGAAAGGGTTGCTGAGTAAATTCAAAAGATCTTGGAGACTCAGAATTGAATGGAAAAAAGGGAAGACGAGGCTGTTTTTTGCAAGAGAGAACAATGCTGGGAAGATGTT
>NC_051425.1:11880104-11900104 GCF_015228065.2 Penaeus monodon | reverse complement strand
TCCGCCTTTTTTCGAAAACCGCACCGACGTCCGCACGTTCGTAAGCCGCAGTCCGCAACCGCCGCCGACATCGCCGTTTAACGACGGCGGGCGACGAGGCCGGTCGACGCCACTGCCGGGGAATGCGTCATGCAGGCAGCCCATGACGCGGTCGGAGTGGCGGGGAAGGTGTGGGCTTGGGATAAGGAACACGTAATAAATTGCAAGTGGAAGAGGAAGTGATAGGGGGTGGGGAGGGGGGAAGGGAGAGGAGGGAGGAAGGGAGAGGAGGGAGGAAGGGAGAGGAGGGAGGAAGGGAGAGGAGGGAGGGAGGGAAGAGGGAGGGAGGGAGGGAGGGAGGGAGGGAGGGAGGGAGGGAGGGAGGGAGAGAGAGAGTGAAAGAACCGAGAAAAAAAAAACGTACGTCCAAACTCAGAGAAAAAAAAAAAAAAATTAAAACACAAACAAACCATTCCCCATGAAGAAAGAAAGAAAGAAAGAAGGAAAAAAACGCTACAGCCTTCTCTCTCAAACACGAGACCTGCTACACAAAGACACCATCGCCCCCCCAACCCCCCACTCCCCACCCACCCCCACCCTTCCATTATCATTAACAATACCTTCTCCCTCCCCCACCCACACCCTTTCTCCCCCACTTCCCCCCTCTCCCCCAACCGTGGAAGATGACTTACAACCGCCCCAGGCTCAATGTCGTCACCCTCCCCCACCCCTCCCCACCCCACCCTCTCCCCCGCAGCCGTTGCTCGCGACTGCATCGCTACCTGGTACGGCCGGGGCACAGGATGCACACGGAGCGGGGGGAGGGGGGAGGAGAGAGAGAAAATGGGGAGAATAGAGAGAGAGAAAGAGAGAGAGAGAGAGATGGAAGGATTGGGATGAAGAAGAAAATGAAGAAGGAATGAGAAGGAAGAGAAAAGGAAGTAAAGGAAGGTTAAAGAACGATAATAAAGAGTATAAGTAGAGAAAGTAGGAGAAAAAACGAAAAGACAGAGATAGAGGATAAAAAAAAACAGATAAACCGGAGAAGGAGAAGATGAAGGAGCAGGTTCCATCCCACAGCATCACGTGACTCGGAGTACCTTGGCGCCGCTTCCTTGGGAGGTGCGTGACCTTTCCCGCCTTGCTGGCCGGGGCGAAAGGGGGTCGGGAGGAGGAGGAGGAGGAGGGGAAGGAGGGAGGAGGAGGGGGAGGAGGGGGAAGAGGGAGGAGGAGGGGGGTGAAAGGAGGGAAGGAGGAGGAGGAGGAGGGGGAAGGAGGGAGAGGACGGGAAGGGGCGAAGGAGAGGGAGGAGGAGGAGGAGGAGGGGAAGGAGGGAGGAGGAGGGGGAAGGAGGGAGGAGGAGGGGAGGACGGGAGGATGAGGAGGCGGAAAGGAGGGAGGAGGAGGGGAAGGAGGGAGAGGGGGGGAGGAGGGGGAAGGAGGGAGGAGGAGGGGGAGGAGGGGGAAGGAGGGAGGAGGAGGGGGAAGGAGGGAGGAGGAGGGGGAAGGAGGGAGGAGGAGGGGAGGAGGAGGGGGAAGGAGGGAGGAGGGGGAAGGAGGGTCGAGGAAAGAGGAGGAAGAAGGGACGAGGAAAGACGAGGAAGAGGAAGGAGGAAGAGATGGAAGAGGAGGAAGTGGAGGGGGGAGGGAGGAAGATGAAGATGAGGATAATGATGAGGAAGAGGAGGTAGTGGAGAATGAAAGGGAGAAGGAAAAGGAGGAGGAATGGAGAAGAGAAGAAAAGGACGGGGGAGTAGGAGGGGGAAGGGGGAGGGGAGGCGAAGAATGGGGGGGGAGGAAGAAGGGGAGGTAGAAGATGGGGAGAAGAAAGAGGAAGGAGAAGGAGGGGGAAGGGGGGGGACGATGGAAGAGAGAAATAGAAGCAGGAGAATGACGGAAAGAGAGGAACAAGAGAAGGAAGAGAGGGAACAGGTGAATGTAGAAGAGGGAGAAAGGAAGAAGAGCAAGAAAACAAAAACTGCTGAAGCTTGTGGGGGAGAAGTGGAGGAAGAGGAGGTATGTCTTCAAAGTGGAGGAAGAGGAGGAGGTATGTCTTCAAAGTGGAGGAAGAGGAGGAGGTATGTCTTCAGACCTTCAGACGAGGACCTTGACTCCAAAGGTCAAAGTGTCGATGACCCTGCCTCGACTGACCTTACGAGGGAAATATGCGTCGAGGTCACCTTATCGCCCACGCCATCTGGGTCATGGAGGGCACAGGTGAGCAATAACAAACAGCCACTGTGTCATGTGAAATGCCTACAGGTGTTACGGAAACTGGGACGGTTGGAGGGAGGGAGAGGGAGAGGGAGGGAGAGAGAGAGAGAGAGAGAGAGAGAGAGAGAGAGAGAGAGAGAGAGAGAGAGAGAGAGAGAGAGAGAGGAGAGAGATGGAGAGAGAGAGAGAGGAAAGAGAGAAGAGAGAGAGAGAGAGAGAGAGAGAGGGAGGAGGGAAATAGAGAACGAGAAAGAGAAAAGAGAGAGAGAGAGAAGAGACGGAAAGAAGAAAAGGAAAGAAAAAGAAAGAGAAAGAAAGAGAAAGAAAGAGAGGGAAGTAGAGAAAGAGAGAAGAGAGAGAAGAGACGAGAGAGAGAGAAAGAGGAGAGAGGAGAGAGAGAGAGAGAGAGAGAGAGAAACGAGAGATAGAGGAGAGAGAGAGAGAGAGAGAGAGAGAGAGAGAGAGAGAGGAGAGAGAGAGAGAGAGGGAGAGAGAGAGAGAGAGAGAAGAGAGAGAGGGAGAGGAGAGAGGAGAGAGAGAGAGAGAGAGGGGGGGGAGGGGAAGAGGGAAGAGAAACAGAGAGAAAATGATAAGAGGGGAAAAGAGAGAAGAGAGAGGAAAACGAGGGAAGGAAGAAGCAGAGTAAGAAAGAAAGATCAAAACAACGCTTCCAGCTTCGAATACATCCACACCCAGAAAATAAGAACGAAGCACACGTTTTCCTCCTCTCCCACCAACACGGGCTACGTCACGGCATGATTCACCCCTGCACGCTAGACACAAGTGTGCAAGGGGAAACACACACACACACACACACACACACACACACACACACACACACACACACACACACACACTAAACAGCGGCTGAACCACGGGCGATGAGTGTCACTACCGGAACTCATTTAGTCGAGGCGCTGGGGGAGGGGGGAGGGGAGGGGAGTGCCATTACATCGGCTTCTGTGTCAACGAGGCCGCTGAAATGCGCTCGTTACGGGAGGCTCGCTGTACAAACAAAGACCCGACTTCAGCCATATTTAGTTATTTAAAAAGACACATACGCTCACACAGCCATGTTCGTATAAATATATACATACATAAATATGTCTATAGATCTATTTACATCTTTTACATTTATCTAATGTCTCTACCTACCTACCAATCTATCTATAGGCTATATAAAGAGCGAGAGGGGGAGGGAGAAGGCAAGGAGGAGGGAGGGAGGGAGGGAGGGAGGGAGGGAGGGGAGGGGGAGAGAGAGAGAGAGGAGAGAGAGAGAGGAGAGAGAGAGAGGAGAAAGAAGAAGGGAGAGAGAATGAGAGAAAGAGAGAGGGGGCAAAGACAGAGAGAAAAGATAAGCCTAGTATAGTGAGAGACAGAGAAAAACAGACAGACAAGGAACAGAAACAGACAAATAGACAAATAGGTAGACAGAGACTAGAACATATTGACAGATAAATCGCTAGGTAATGAAAAAAAACAACATATGGATAGGCAAAGAAAGAAAGATATTTAAACTGATGAAGGGAGAAAAGACATAAAATATTTAAAAGTAGCTACCTTTCACCCAAGCACACCAAGAAAGCTGGAAAAAATGACCTCACAAACTTTTAGAGGAAAATGTGTCAACCAACGCGTATGAAGATGGAAGATGGGAAGATGGGAGGGGAGGGAGGGGAGGAGGGGAGGAGGAGGAG
This sequence comes from Penaeus monodon, assembly GCF_015228065.2. Lineage (NCBI taxonomy): Eukaryota > Metazoa > Arthropoda > Malacostraca > Decapoda > Penaeidae > Penaeus > Penaeus monodon. The sequence continues at coordinate 11,896,214 of NC_051425.1, read as the reverse complement.
GGGAGGAGGGAGGAAGGGGGGAGGGGAGGAGGAGGGGAGGAGGAGAGGAGGAGGAGGAGGGGAGGAAGAGGGAAGGGTGGAGGGGACGAGGAAGGGAGAGGAGAGTAGAGGAGAGGAGAAGGGAGGAGGAGGAAAGGAGAGGAGAGGAAAAGGGAGAGGAGGGGAGGAGGATAATAGGGAAGGATGATGGCGAGAGAGTAGAAGAGGAGGGAGAGGAACCGAACAGGGAACGATAGTAGGAGGAGGATAGGGAAGTAGGCAAGAGAGGAAGAAGAAAAGAGGAAAAGGTGAAAGAGGGAGAGGCGGAAGAGAGAGAGGGGAGAGGGAGGAAAAGGAGAGAGGGAGTCGAGAGGGAAGAGAGGTACGGAGAGAGGGAATAAAGACGAAGAGTGAGAGAGAGAGAGGGGGGGGGGGGGAGTGGCGCGATTGCAATATCCTGCAAGATACGAGTCCGGACGCCACGACCCTGACACCGTGCGAACATATTGGTGACTTGATAACGGCCGCAGCTGGTGATGGGGTATTGGCGATAACGACTGGGCGGCTGCGGGCGAGGCGGGAGTTCCCCGCTCGCTACACAAAACAACGCCGCGGGGACTGATGGCTCTGGCGATAAGAATTTCGCTGTCTTTTATGCACGCTTGTTCTTGTGATTGAGATTGTGCTGATTGATGGATTCTTGATGATACTGTGTACCCTTATCCCCCCCCCCCCAACCCCACCACAAACCAAGAGAGGAAAAAAATGGGAAGGGTAACTGCCGTAATCCTTTTGCAAAAAAACTCTGGGAAAAAACATGGCTGCGCTTCAAAGATATCGCGGGAATATTTTTTCGGTGGGAGGGGAATTGCGGGGGAATTAAATCGGTAAACCATGGTTTAGCATTAAAAGGGCCCCACCGGTACACCAAAACATTTGATTGCACCGCAACCACTATCTTGCTGTATAATCGGATTTTATACCGAATCCATTCATAAACTTTTAAAAAAATTGTCCCCCCAAATTACCATGTAGTTCCCTAATCGGCGGCCCCAAAACGGTTTGGCTGTTGTTTACCCTAAAGGGGCAGTTTTCAAACAAAAAGGTGAGTTAAAACCCCGAAAAGGCCCCAGTTTGCTTTGCTCAGTACGGTCCCATGAATGCTGGGGGGGAACTTTCATCAACCATTAAGGAGGGGGCATTTGATAATCTGCAGGGATGAAACTATATTCCTTAGTAATAAGTCGAAAAAAAATTTGCTCCATGATTGCCGAAGGGAGGGCGAAATTTGTAATTTCCGGAGTGATTTCTTAAAAAAATAATTGTGTGAAGCGGAATGAAAGTCGGCGGACCGGAGGCCATTGTTGGAGGATCATCAAAAAAAAAAAAAACCCAAACCATTCTCGTAAAAAAATCCTGTTTTAATTATTTTCATGGGCCTTCGGGTCCAAAAAACCAAAAAAAAAAAAAAAAAAAAAAACGTTTTGGATGAGGGACGTGAAACGGTCGGAATCTTTCATTACGAAAACCCTCAGGGTAAAATTTCTGACGAATTGAAAATTATAAGTGAACTGGGGAGGGGGCAATTATAGAAGGCTATTTTTTTCCTTGGGGGCATAAATTTTTTTCCCAACCTCTCGGTGACGTTATAAGATTCTCGGGAAAAAATAGTGGGATTACTCATTGATCTGGGGTTCCCAACGTGAAGGGCCTCAAAAAAGAGTTGACTATTTCTCCAATTCCTAAAAAGTTTCTCCGGCAGTGGGAATCCATAATCGGGACCACGTTCGCATACCGGGGAGAAACGATGGCGGGCAAGGGAGTTCGGCGCCACAAGATTTTTTTATGGTATCCAAGGCAAGAGGTTAGGACATGGCCTGTGGAAGGTTGCTTGACCTCTTCTTTCCTATTCCAAAAAAAGGAAACCCGTCAATTAAGGGGGAAAAAGGCACACTTTTTAAAGACCCTTGTTTGTTTTCTTCAAGGCAAAAAAAAAAAATTTCCACCCTTTAACCTGTTAGACGGAGGCGCTAATTCGAAATGTATTATTCAAGCAACACCTTCCAATATCCATAAGAGGACTCCAACGTGCGTTTGTCTGCCTAAAAAACAGGGATTTGTGAAGGGGGGTGTGGCAAAAAACCCCCAACAAGGGGGTCGAAGAAAATTACTTTGGTGGGCGTTAAATTGGGCGTTGTATACCTCCAGGGGGATGTTGTTAAGTAGCCCAATTGTGACAAATTGGAAAGGTGAATCTGTGGGACCTTGGTTTCTGGGATGTGAAAAGGGCGCTCGAATGGGAACCACGGACCCGATTTCAAAAACACTTGGGAACGAAGAGGGGGGTGACTGGGATGGATTAGGGTATTTTTTCGGCATTGTAGGGGTGGTTAGGGGTTTTATTTTGCAAGCCGATTCTGTCGATTTTAATGTGGATTTGGGCGTTGGGAAAATCGATAAAATTGTTGGTCCCCTTCGATTTTGGGCCGTTCAAGGAAGGATGGTCTGGGTTGGGGAAGAGGAATTATACCTCATGGATTGTCAAATGCACTGAAAAGCGATTGGACGATCCGCTTTACATTTTTGAGGTGCTGATTTTTTCAAATGGACTCAGAAGGGTGGGGGCAGGGGTTAGTGCGGTTGGGCTGTGAAAGGAAATTCTCCACTTGGGGGGGGTGGTAAGTCGATCAACCCGCTTCTTGAGTGGAAATCGGCGCCGTAAGGTGGTCGGGGAACATTAAATTCGATAATGATTTCGTTGTCCTGTAAAATCCACCCTCGGTTTAACCCCCAAAAAAAAAGGTTACCCCTGGAAAATTTATGTCAAAAATGTTGGGATTTGTTGGCCGTTGTGTTTTTCGATTTTCCGAAACCAGTTGCCTCCGTTTTTACTAATTTGAGGATATTTGTTGCCCAGTCTCAAATAAAATCCGCTTAGGTTTCGGGGGGACCAGGAGGGAAGGGGGAGTTATGCGGTCTTTTATCTCTGTGTGATCGGAGGGGGAGTGGGAGGGAAGATATTGACTGGGGGCTTGGAAGCGTCTTTTCATGGGCATTAGGCCAGATTAATTATTTAGGGGCAAAACAACTTTTGGGGAAGGTTAGGTGGGCAAAAAAAAATATTAATTTCTCGGGGGGGGGAAACCCAATTTGCGCTGAACGGTTATTAATTTCTCGGTTCGGGGGGGTTCGCCATTTGTTGTGTTTTTGCTTAAATTCTGCTTTCTCCTGTTTCCTGTCAATCGCTATCGTGCCCCATTTTTTTTTTTCTTTTTTCGTCCACTACTGATAAAGCCCTACCCTCTTTTTTTTTTTCCATGAGTTTACCAGGTTTTCTTATCGGGATAGCCTTTCTTCCAAGGGGGGCCAAAAAATTATCTTGGAAAAAAACACCACCCTCAATAATTTTTCCATCGGCATTCAGGGGAACCCCGATTTTGTGGGGGTTTGAACAACCGAAGAGGCGGGACCAAGGAGGGGACTGGGGCGTAAAAGGAATCATTCGGAAAGGGGGGGGACTGATCGATATTCACCCAGTATATCTTTATCAAAGTCGGGGCCGGGGCAGTAGCCATTACCGATAGAATTCATTTCATCAATTCGCCCACTTGTTGTGTTGTGGCCTTAAAATCTGTTCAATCTTCTCTGTTAATGGTTCCCCCACCGCTAAGCGTGCCCGATGGTTTTTCTTCTTGCCGTCATTATCGGATTATCCCCCTCCTCCTCTTTTCGTCCAACAAAGGGTTAAATTCAGTCGGTTAAATCGGTAATATATCTTTCCATAAGGGGAAAATTTGGAAAAAAAACCCCACTTCATAGGAATTCCCAACAACGTCAGACGATTGTAGTTTGGGACAAAATCGGAAACTTCTCTCGGGGGGGAAACAGGAAAGGGGGTCAGAGTAAAAGGGACTCCATTTCGGAAAAGGAAACTGGATTTCTTTTAACAATTACCAAGCGTTTACTTTATCGGGGGGAGTTCACGGTTTTCATCCTCATTTTTAACGATAAATATCATAAAAAATCATCATTTCATTCAATCTCAAATTCGTTCATCATTCAAGGGGAAAATTGTCCTCATTTCTTTCGTAAAAAAAAAAAAAAACTTTTGAAACCCTATTCTTTTCTTCAATAAAAAAAAATCATCATCATTCATCCATTTCAAAAAACATCGAAAGTTACAAAAAAAAAAAAAAAAAAACTCGCCTTCAAAACCTTCTTCTTCTCACCCACCGGTCCACTGTCGAGGATTGGGGCAGGCGCCATTCCACTTTTAAAAAGCTGGAAGAATAAAAAGGCCATTCAAATTTAAATAAAAAATGGGGTAATTCTTTGGGATTTGTCACCTATTGAAAAGATAGATTTTTCAATGAGGCTAACTGAGGAAAAGTTTAAAAAAAAATTGAGTTTTCCAATAGTTACCATACCTTTTGCTAGGAGGCAAGTTCTTAAATGGTTTTTAACGTAGGGAAATCATTTATTAAAATATCGTTTGCGGTACCTCAAGGCTAAAAACGGTTGTCAATCTATGGGACTTGGGGACCTGGGGGACGTGCTTTTACTCAGGCAAGGGGGGCTGCTCCACTACATCAGCTTGTAAAAAAAAAAAAAATGTTGATTTTTTTAAGGTGCTTACAGTAGGATCACCCTGGGCAGGAAACATTTGCTGAAAAAACCAGGATTTGATTTCCGTAATGGGGGGGTTTCTTCTAAACAGCTGCTTTTCTGGTGATCGTTATTTTTCAGCCGTATAGTTGTTAATATTGGGCACAAAAAAAAACTTCCAAAAAAAAACTGAACCTTGGGGACCCCAAAAAAAAAAAAAAAGGTAATCGACCTGGGGATGTTTTTGCACCGGGTCCCTTTAGGAACTTCGGATATGGGGATTACATCGGAACCAGTGGGTTGGAAAAAAAAAAAGAGCGGGCTTTCGGGGGGGGACTTAACAAATATACTATTGGCCGGAAAAAAAACTAAAAGCATTTCATTACCAAAATTGATTGATTATTCATTCACGAGTCTGGGAAGAAGAAAGAGGTTTAACTTCGAATTTAGGAATAAGTATTTCTAAGGGAATATATAAGATGAGAAGAAAAAAAAGGTAAAAAAAGGGCCCCCGGAGCTTGTGTGATAAAAATCTTTTTACACAAACTGTAATAATTGTTACAATCAGCACCACTAAGGCACTTGAGAGAAAAGAGAAGGGGGGAAAACAAGGCAAAATAACATTATTAAGCTCCCACTGTAAGGGCGGGCGCAACAACATTATGGCTTTTTAAAATTTTGTTAACACCAACCAACATTTCAACAAATTAAATTTCCGTGTTGCGCTTGAAAATATGGTCGTGATTTAAAAACAAGAAAACCATGGGATATGGGTGCTTTTGTTCACTGGTGGGACCGAAAAAACTGGCAAAATCTAAAAAAAAACAAGGCTGGAAAATTTAAAAAAATTCCCACATGGTTGGGGCCTGTCGATCCGGGATTCTAAACCCATAAAACTTTCTAATGGGACGGCACAGGGCGCTTCCCACATTTTTCGTCTGATAGTTTTCTTGTAGCAAAAGGGGGGGACCTCTGATTTTGGTTAGTGTTGGAGCAAGGGAAAAAATCCATCGGGACGGGAGTAATGTGGGTTCCATGTAAGCCGTTTAAAACAACATGTGGAATGCCAGAGTTGGCCACATTTCGGGAATCCAGGGGAAAATTACATTGAAAGTAGGAGGGAGGGGGGCTTGTGGTGAACCCAAAAAAAAAAATCACAAGTTGTAACTGTCCTTTCTTTTCCCCCACAGGGGCTTTACCAACTTTAATGGTTGGGCTTTGATTTTGCGACTGAACTTTTTCTTCATTTGAGTATTATTTACATTATACGTATGATTGTTAATTTAAATATTAGGGTCCCACTGGGACCCAACTTGTAGGGTTGGGTTAATTGGTTAAAAGTTTAATAGATAGGATCTGGAGACGAAAAAGTTTGCCTGGGACTTGCCTTTACCAAAAAAAAATTGTTTGCTTTCTATTATCTTCTTTCATTAATGAAGCGCCCTTACAGGGTTGGTGATTACTATTTAAATTGGTGGTGTTTATTATTTTGTAGGGTTCCCAGTATGGTTAGAATCTAACTTCATTGCACAAACGGCAATAAAAGGGTGTGGGACGGCGGGACTTGTCTCCCCCAAAATCGAGTTTTTGCGGGCGTCCGACGATTCACGTCCGTTATTTTTTCGCCCCGTGGGACTGTCTTAAAAAAGGGGAGATCGGTAGAAATTTCCAAAAAGGATTGGGCCTCACCCCGAAGGAGGGGAAGTTCGGCGCACGCTTCGCTAAAAACCAGGGACTAGAGCTTTCGCCCAAAGAAAAGGGGAAAAAAAAAAAAAAAAACATAATTCAAAAAAAAAATCTTCCAGGGCAGGTCGGAACACTTAAAAAACGCGGGAGTAGGGAAAAAAGTAACGGGGGCATTCGAGGGGGAAAGTTGGACCATTTCCCTAGTTAAACATAATCCGCAAAACTAGGAGGGGAGCAAAAAAAGGATTTATTAAAAAGACTGAAGGCAGATTTTACTAGGTTACGGTGGGGTCAGGGGGGAAACCCATGTTTCTAATTTTTTTTCTGCAGTTAACAACTAAAAAAAATCGCTTGGATATTACGCCGCTTTCAGTGGCTCGGACGGGCAATGGGACTAATGGACAAATAAAAAAAAAAACGGGGTCCCAGGGCTCATTATTGCCAACACCCCCATTCTCAAGAAAAGGTGGGCAAATCGTTTTACCAAACTGGGGTCATTGTTAAATCAAAAAACAAAAAAAAGGTTTGGGCCATGAAAAAAAGGAAGAAATTTTCTGGGCGTGACCAATTTCCACCAGGGGAACAAGAGGAGAACGAAAAAGGGGACGTGTCAAAAAGTTTTCTTGTTAATGTTGTCCAAAAGTTGAACAACGAAAACCAACCTCTTACGGGGTATGCGGGGCTCAAAAGGGGGGGGGGAAAATAATTCATGTTCGGCTACCTTCAGAAATAATGGCCCCGAAGAAAATTTTACTTGGTGTTCCCGCATAAAAAAAAAAACACCAGAAATATTTTATTTTTTAAAAAAAGAGGGGGGGGCTGAATGGCCTCCCAACTTTATTGGGCCTCTGAACCATATCGGGGGACCAATTGAGATCCGGGCCTCAGGACAAAAAAAAAAAAAAAAAACAGGGGCTTTTGCCGGGGAACCGGGAATCGCACCCCAAATTACATCGGATTCAGGCCAACCCAACATATCTTGCGGGGGGGAATCATGGGGGGACCCACCGGAGGACCAAAAAAAAAAACGAATGAAAGGAGATGGGGGGGGGACCACCCATAATTGGTTGGAACCTAGAGGCCCCCCGTTCCATATTTAGATCACTCCTGGATTTACAAAATTACGCCCTCTCGCAATCATGGGCAAATTTTACGTTTTACTAAGGAATATATCATCTCAGATTATCAAATGGCCTCTATGGTGAGGAAGTCCAAAGCATCAGGGGGACAGTACTGAGCCAAGGCAAGGGGCTTCGGGGTTAATACCTTTAAACGCTTTAGGTAAACAGCACGTTGGCGCGATAGGGACTACAATGGTAATTGGGACATTTAAAAGTATGAGGATCGCGGTAATAACCCAGTATCAGCAAGAATATTGGTGAGATAGCAATCAGTTAGGTGTACCGGTGGCTATGCTACCAGGGGAATACGATATTCGCATCCTCACCGGAATATCGCGATATATTGACGCGCAGCCTTTTCCAGAGTTGCAAAAGATACGGCAGTTCCATCCATGTTTTCTAAACCCAGATCCTCTCAGATGCGGTAGTCGATAAAGATGTCCCACAGGCTGATCAGGTATCCGCTATGTTCTAACCTCTCCACCGAGGCTGACCGTCAGGGGGGCTGCCGTCGAATATTTAGAGAGTTTGCAATAGGAGAAAAAGAGTGGGAAGTATCGATTGAAGAGACGAGAAGAGCGGCACTGGATGGCAATATCAGACAGTCGACCAAAGTAATGTCCTACGGGTAGAAATTAAAATGATCGACTGGTTGATATGCATCCAGTGCCGCTCTTCTCGTCTCTCAATCGAATTACTTCCCACTCTTTTCCCCTATTGCAAGTTTCTCTAAATATTCGACGGGAAAGCCCCCTAAACGGTCAGCCTCGGTGGAGAGGTTAGAAACATAAGCGGGATTCCTTTGATCAGCCTGTGTGGACATTTTTATCGACTACCGCATCTAAAGAGGATCGGTTTAGAAGAAACATGGATGGAACTGCCGTATTTTTTTGAAAACTCTGGACAGGCTGCGCGTCAATATATCGCGATTTTTCCGGTGAGGATGCGAATATCGTATTCCATGGTAGATAGCCACCGGTACACCTAACATGATTGCTATCTCACCAATATTCTTGCTGATACTGATATACCGCGATCCATCATATTTTTAAAATTTTCCCAATTACCATTGTAGTCCCTATCGCGCCAACGTGCTGTTTACCTAAAAGCGTCAAAGGTAGAAACCCCCGAAGCCCCATTCCCTTTGGCTCAGTACTGTCCCATGATGCTTGGACTTCCTCACATAGGGGCCCCATTGATAATCTGAGATGATATATTCCTTAGTATACGTAGAAATTTTGCTCCATGTTTGCGAGAGGCGTAAATTTTTGTAATCCAGGAAGTGATCAAAATAATTGTGACGCCGATTAAGTCGGTCGGACGGGGGACATTGTTTGAGAATTCCCTCAACACATCTCGTAATTCCTGTTTTAATATCATGCTTCGGGTCAAAACGTGATGAGGACGTGAACGGTCGAATCTTCATACGAACCCTCAGTATCTACCGATGAATTATAGTGACTGGAGGGGCATTTATAGAAGCTATCTTTTGGCATATCCCACCTCTTCGGTGACCTGTATAGATCTCGGAAAATAGTGGATTACTCATGGATTGGTCACGTTGAAGGGCCTAAAGAGTACTATTCCCCATCTAAAGTTCTCCGCAGGGGATCATATCAAACACGTTCGCATACCGGGAGAAACGATGCGGCAGTGAGTTCGGCAGCTATGGTATCACGCAAGAGGCTTAGACATGCCTGTTAAGGTTGCTTGACCTCTTCGCCTATTCCAAAGACCTCGTCAATTAAGAAGGCACATTTAAGCCCCTTTGTTTGTTCCTTAAAGAAAAATTCACCTTCCCCTGTAGAGCGAGGCGCTTAATTCGATATGTATCGCAACCTCAATATCCCTAAGAGGACTCACGTGCCGTTTGTTCTGCCTCAACTAGATTTGCTGAGGGGTGTGCAAAAAACCCACGGGTTTTGCTCTGAAGAAATACTTTGGGCGTTAATGGCGTTGTATACTCCAGACTGTTGGTAAGTGCCTTTGTTGTTTGTGAAGGGATTCATGTGACTTGTTCTGGGATGTTAAAAGGCCGCTCGAATGACACGACCGTTTTCAACACTGTGGGCCCGAGAGGACTGGATGATAGGGATTCGCATTGTAGGGTGGTAGGGTTTTTTGCAAGCGATTCTGTCGATTTTAATTTTTTGATTTGCGTGAACGATAATATTTTGTCTCGATGCCGGTTTCAGGAGATGTTCTGGGTTGAATGGGAAAATTATACCTCCACTGTGATTGTCAAATGCCATGCTGAAAGCGATGGACGATCGTTTACATGCAGGGGTGTTTTCAATGGACTCAGAGGGTGGCAGGTAGTGCGGTTGGCTGTGAAAAATCTCACTGGGGGTGGTAGTCGATCAACCTGCTCTTGATGAATCGGCGCCGTAGGTGTCGACATTATCGATAATGATTGTTTTCCTGTATCCCCCTCGTTTCCCCCCAAAAAGTACCCCTGAATTTATGTCATAAGATGTTGGATTTTTGGCCGTTGTGTTTTCATTTTCCGAACCAGTGCCCCCGGTACTAATGAGATACTTTTGCCCAGTTCTCATCAAATTCGTCTATCGCCCAGGAGGGAGGAGTTTTTTGCGGTCTTTATCTCTTGGTGTGATCGGAGGGGGGGAGTTGGGAGGAGATATTGAGGGGCTAGAGAGTCTTTCATGGCATTAGCAGATTCATTTATATGAACCTTGAAAGTGGTGCCAAAAATATAATTCTCGAACAATGCCTGACGTTCTAATCTCTTTCCGGGTCGCCACTTGTTGGTGTTTGCTTTAATCTGCCATCTTTCTTCTGTACTGTCATCGCTATCGTGCCCCTTTTTTTTTCTTTTCGTCCATTATCGATAGCCCTCCCTCTTTTTTTTTCCATGAGTTTACCAGGTTTGATATCGGGGTAGCCCTTTTTCCCTAGAATTTCTGGAACCACTCATATAATTTCCATCGCCCTTCAGACGATTTGTGGTTGACAACCCAAGGGGTCTGGGACCCGAGACAGTATAAAGGGATCCCTTTCGAAAGACTTGATCTATATCACCAGTATATCCTTTATCCCAAATTCCCCCGCCGTCGCCATACGATAGATCATCATCATCGCCACTTGTTTTTTGGCCTTAATCTGTCATCTTCTCTGTTACTGTCACCCCTATCGTGCCCGATGTTTTTTTCTTGCCGTCCATTATTTGATATCCCTCCTCTCTTTTTCTTTCCCCAAGTTTATCAGGTTCGTTATCGTAATAGCCTTCTTTCCATTAGAATTTCTGGAACCACTCATAGAATTCCCATCACGTCAGACGATTTTTTAGTGACAATCGAAGAGTCTCGGACAGAGGGTAGAGTAAAGGGATCATTTCGAAAGACTTGATTCTACATTACAGCGTATCTTTTTCGAGTTCCCGGTCATCTCCATACCCATATATCATAATCATCATCATCATCTTCATCGTCATCATCAGAATTGTCTTCATCTTCGTAACTTTTGACCCTTTTTCTTTCTCATAATCATCATCATCATCATCAAAATCGAAGTAACTCGCCTTCTCACCTTCCTTTCCCTTTATCCCCGTCACTGTCGAGGATGGCCAGCGCCTTCACTAGCTGGAGAAGCCATGTAATAAATTGGGTAATCTTTGGATGTCCCACCCCTTGAGATAGATTTGTCAAGAGCTAGCTGAGAATAAAAAATGAGTTTCAATATACCCCTACCTGGGTAGTGATGGCAATGTTCTTAATGTACGTCGGATCATTATTAATATCGTTTGCGTACTCAAGGCTAACGGTTTTTCAAAACTATGGACTGACTGACGTGCTTACTCAGCAGCCGCTCCACCTATCATCCGCTTGTAAATGTTGATAGTGTACAGGCTCACCTGGCAGGACATCTTGGACCAGATGATCGTCATGGGGTTTCTAACGCTGCTTTTCTGGTGATCGGTCTTTTCAGCCGTCGTGTTATATTGGCACAAAAAACTTCCAAACTACCTTTACCCAAAGGTTAATCCGGGCCCTGGATGTTTTCCCGGTTCCTTAGACTCGATTTTGGATACATCGACAGATGAAAGCGCATTCGGACTAACAAATACTAAATTTCCGAAACTAAGCCTTCTTACCAAACTGATGATTATTCTCCCCGAGTCTGGAGAAGAGGTTACTAGAATTAGGAATAGTATTTCTAAGGATATATACTGATGAGGGAAAATAAGTAAGCCCCATGCTGCTGATACTACAACTAAATTGTTACATCAGCACCACTAGCACCTAGAGAAAAGAGAGAAAAAGGCAAAACCTTATAGCTCCCACTGTAAGCGGCAGCCAACATTATGGGGGTTTAAATGTTTCCACCATCATCACATAATCGTGTTTGCGCTGATAATGTCGTTTATTCTTAACAGAACCTGCGATATGGGTGCCTGACTGCTGACCTGAACTGCAATCTAAACAAGCTGAATAAAATCCCACATTTTTGCCTGTAGATCCGCATCTAACAAAACTTCCTATATGGGACGCATCAGGCGCTCACAATTCGTCCTGATAGTCTGTATGCAAAGACCTCTTTGATGGGGTTAGTGTTTGAGCAGAATCCATCGACGGAAGGAGGTGTCACTGTAGCCTGTAAAACATTGACTTGCCAGCGTCCTTGCACATTCGGAATCCCCAGAATACATAGTAGGAGGAGGCTTGGTGAACCAAAAACACAGTGTAAATCTTCTCCCACAGGCTTTACCACTACTGTTGGGGCTGGGTTTGCGACTGACATTTTCTTCTTTTAGTATTATACATTATAAGTATTTTTTATTTTAAATATAGTCCACTAGACACTTGTAGGTTTGGGATTTAGTAAAGTTTATAGATAGATATGGAGACGAAGTTGCCTGACTTGCCACCAAATTGTGCTTATATTATTCTTCTTCATCATTTAGCGCCCTACAGTTGGTTATAATTAATTAATTGGTGTGTTATATTTTGTAGGGTCAGTATGTAGAATCTAACTCATTGCAAACGGAATAAAGGTGGACCGCGGGGCTGTTCTCCCCAATCGGAGTTGCGCGTCGCCGATCAAGTCCGTTTATTTGCCCGGGGACCCGTCTAAGAGATCGGTAATGAAAAAATTTTAAAGATGCCTCACCCCGAAGAGAGTTGGGGCACGCTCGGTTAAACCAGGACTAGATGCTTTAGCCCCCAAAAAAGAAAAACCATTATCAAATTTCCAGGCCCAAATCGACCACTAACGCGGAGATGGAGTACACGGCAAATCCCAGGAGTTTACCAATCCCTCGTTAACATTTTCCGCAAAAACTAGAGGAGCCAAAGGATACTAAGTATCTGAAGCAGGATACTATTTTACGGTGGGGTCAGGGGCCCACTTGTCTATTTTTTCTGCAGTAACATCTAAATTCGTCTGCGATTTTACGCCGCTTCATGCTCGACGGGCATGGACTAAGGGGCAAATAAAACGGTCAGTCATTATGCCACACCCCATTTCTTCAGGAAGTGCATTTGTTTTACCAACTGGTCATGTAAATCAACAAAAGTTTGGCATGGGGCTAAAGAAGGATCTTGTGGCGTACAAATCCACCAGACCCAGAGGTAGACGAAGACGTTCAGCTTTCTTGTTACTGTTGCTCCCCAAAAATAACACGAAACCAACCCTTTCGGGTATGCGGGCTCAAAGATAATCATTCGGCTCTTCAGAATAATGCCACCGAGACATTACTGTGTCCCTGCGATAACCACCAGAATCTTTTAAAAGAGCCTGATGCCTCCACTTATGCCTCTGACCATATGACAATTGAGATCCGCCTAGACAAAAAACAGGCCCTTTTGCCGGGACCGGGAATCGCACCAATTACATCGATTCAGCCCACCACCATATCTGCGGGGGATCATGACCACCACGAGACAACGATTGGAAGACGATGGGACACCCATAATGGTGACCTAGAGATTGTCGAGACCGATTCAATAGTTGCTCCTACAGTACCAGTGTATGGGTCAGGGCTCATTAATCTGCCGGTTAGCAATCTACCCCTTGCTGTCAACTGCATATGTACAGATAGACAGGATGGTACATATCGAGTGTCTCGACCACCTATAGATAGTAATATGACTTCGGTAGCGGCAAATCAGACCGATGGAGCCCTTGAGGAGATGACAGCTAATAACCCTAGTCCAGATAATGGGAAGGGCATTATTCTGTATCGTCATTTGGCATCTTATCTAAATGCCAATCCAATGAAAGCTGTTGCTCTGCACTCCCAATATGGAGGTACTTGGGCCATTGATGGTGGTCCTATATCAACAGTGACATGCAAGGATGAGCAGGTTGTATACCTTAAATGAATAACTCAATATATATATGAACAACATCGACAATAATAAAGAAAAAATTAAGATTCATTTAAAATTGTCTTATTTTCCTCCTAGAATGTTAATTGCTACGGATGTTATATATATATATATATATATACATATAGGTATATGGTTATTGCGGGTATGATAAAAAAAAAACATTATATAAATTACATTTTATTATGGTTTCATTCAGTAAAAAAAATGTAATCCGAGTTATTATACCAACATTTTATTTATGTTATTGCATGGTAGAAGAGTTCCGTGTCTAGGAAGGTCCTGCACCGAACCCAGTAATGACATTTCATCGGTGAAGTGTCTACAATAGGACCCAGCTCTGGTTGAATCGTAAACCGGACCAGAATGTTTGACATACCCTTGGTGGGACTATCAAAAGATTTCCATCACATTTACGTTTTTCTGATCCAAATCACCAGTACAGGTTTGTGAAAGATGACCCAGTTTGGGTGGACTGGGGATAGAAAAAGTGGGTTAGAGGTCTGCATCCCATTAGCGCTTTTTAGACTAGCCATGACGCAGTAAAATGCTAGATGGATCACCCAGCGTCTGTGAGGGACGGATTGGATGCTACCAACATGTAGGGTGGTGTTTTTAGAATATATCTGGACAACCAAAGCCGCTTTTACCGGCAGCAGAGTTACGGTCATACAAAAGTTTGGCCTCTTAGGCCATGGCAGCGATCAGAGTATCATCGCCATACGTCTGTTGGCTTATAATTTGATGGAATACCATCCTGGTCATGGGTTTTTGAACAAGTATCGCTGGAGAAGGCAGACACTATGGCCTCTGATACTGCAGTTGACTTGCTCGATAAGGAGCCCTACTGGAACGTCGCCCGGATTAGCGGCAAATCATCTTGGCTGGTTTTGGAGACTTTGCCCACGTTCCAATTCTGATGGCCCATTTGCATTTGGAACCGATGGACTATGATCTCGATTGTTTTTTTCAAGGGTGTCAATATCGATCGAAATGATCATTTCATTATCTTACCCCCTCCATATCCGAGTAGGACAAAGACATTGGTGTCAGCATAGTGCATGTTTCTGCTACCGCTAGAAGTCCGGTTGAACATGAAGTTATCGGGTCTAGATTAGAGGTCGGTATTAGAGGCAGATGAGGAAGATGGTTGATTCCCGGGAAATAGCACTGTGACAAGAGCAGGATATTGGTCATTGGAGTCTGGGAGTCTTAAGGACACGGGTTGTTATCGGCCCAGCTTCTTCAGGCCGGCCCGCCCCCCTCGGGGGTTCCTGTGACATACTGGACAGCCGTGTGCCGTTTAAATGTGTTCGCTAATGGAGGACCATCTCGGAAAGAAGGGACTAGGTGCAATCAAAAACTCTGTTGACATGGCATTGCTGCTGCCCAAGTGGTGACTTTGGACTTTTATGGATTCACGTTTGTGATAGCCACGACATTCTTGGAAAAATACACCGTCTCTTCCAAAACGGAGAAAATTTTGCGATATATGTCGATACCGTTCCCCCCTATTATTCTCCATGGGTAATGAATGACCTTTCCATCCACCAGACTGGCCCATAGCAGCAGTCATCAGACCCACGAGGTTGTCCACACAACACCATGGGTAATTTCTTTAAGGTAATTGGACGATGGATCCGTTTGGCGAAAAGAACTTCTGAGAGAAGGGGACCGGTTAGAGATGTTCTTGATGCTGCTCCTGTTGATCTTGCTATAAAAGCCTCCGGGGACCAAGGGACACTTATTGACGTGCCCTTGATGCAAAAGTCTGGGGAAACAGCTGACATATACATTGGGCCAGGGGATTTTCCGATCCATTAGAGGGTCGGGGGAAAGACACTTTAAACTTGAACACAAATCAAACGTCATCTTGTTTTTCTCGGATACTGACTTCCTCTTGATTGACAGAGGTTTTTAATAACACCTCGTTCTCTTTCATACGACCCAAAAAAGATCGAGTAGGCTCCCCAACTAGTCTACGGATTCTGGGCGAAGCTTGATCCTTAATCCATGGACAGAGTCTGCAAAATTAATAAGGTCCTCCTACATGCCCCATCCAATACGAGGTTGTCTCAGCTCCTCTCCAAAGGCACTGGTATCACCGAAGAAGCCACCCACCGTTGCCATAAGCCGAGCCGTTTTTCCACCACCTGTATTATCATATTGGCGAATTTCCTCTTTTCAAAACATCGTCGCTGTCGTCAGCCAATTCTTGCTGCTGCTTGCTGTTGCTGTCTACCCGCAGCAACAGCTCTTCTTACAGCCGCCTGTATACCACCTATAGATATTGAGCCGATCTGTCCTAGATCCATACCTTGTGGGCAATGCAGTGTGATAGAATTATACTAAAATGGAACCAGGAATCAAAA
>NC_051425.1:11856955-11874455 GCF_015228065.2 Penaeus monodon | reverse complement strand
TAGGTAGGTAGGCTGACAGAGACAGACAGACAGACAGGCAGACACAGATAGGTAGGTAGACAGACAGACAGATATAGGTAGGTAGGCAGGCTGACAAAGACAGACAGACAGACAGGTAGGCTGATAGAGACAGACAGGCAGACACAGGTAGGTAGGCTGACAGACAGACAGACAGGTAGGTAGACAGGCAAACAGACAGGCAGACAGACATGGCAGGCCGGACTGCAGGCAGCCGCTAGACGGGAAGACAGGCAGGAATGAGGAAGGTAATGCACGATAAACTCAAACAAATACACACTCGGCCAAGACAAAAGGCACAGTTAGGCGAAAACTGCGTAATTGGCCATTAACTTCCTCCTCCCTCCCTCCCCCCTCCTCCCTCCCTTCGGGCCCCGCCCCCCCCTGTAGGTTTGGGGGGGGGGTGTGCCGCCCCCCCCCCCCTCCCCCCCTCCCCCCCCTTTTCCCCCCCCCCCTGTTCCCACCCTTCCCTCCCTCCCCCCAAACCCCCCCCCCCTTAAAAAAACCCCCCCTAATTCCCCCCTTAATTTTTTCCTTCCTCCCCCCTCCCCCCTTTTCCCTTCCCTCCCCTCCCCCTCCCTCCCCCTCCCTCCCCTCCTCCCCTCCTCATGGTCCTTCCTCGCTCTTCGATTCCGGAATTTCTCCCTCCCTAAAGGCCCCATTTTTTTTAAAAAAAAAATTTTTTTCCCCCCCTTTTTTAAAAAGTTTTTTCCCCTTTCCCTTTTTAAAAAAAAAAAAAAAAAAAATTTTTTAATTTTTTTTTTAAACCCAAATTTTTTGGGGGGGAAAAATTTTTCCCTCCTTCCCCCCGGGGCTTTTTCCCCATTTTTTTTCCCCCCCCCTTTTTTAAAAGTTGAAAAAATTAAAGGGGGGGAAAAAAAATTTAAAGGGGGAAAAGGGGAAAAAAAAAAAAAAAAAGGGGAAAACAAAAAAGGGGGGGAAAAATTTTTTTATAAAAAAAAAAAATTTTTTTGGGGGGAAAAAAAATTTTTTTTTCCCCTTTGGGGGTTAAAAAAAAGAAAAAGGGGAAAAAAGAAAAAATGAGGGGGAATTTAAGGGGGGGGGAAAGGGGGGGAGGGGTTTAGAAAAAAAAGGGAAAAAAAAATAAAAAAAAAGGGGAGGGGGAAAAAAAGGTGGATTTGTCCTCACAAAAAGGGTGTTAAAAACTAAAAAAATATAACATTTGGAAAAAAAAAAGGGGAAAATATTAACAGTAATTTGAAAAGGGTTTTAGGGGGCCCGATTTTGTTTTTTTAAAAAAAAATTTTTATAACAACCCCCCTTGGGGGGGGGGGGGAAACTTTTCCCTTTTCCCCTTTTTTTTCCCCTTTTTTTTCCTTTTTCTCCTTTTTCCTTTTCCCTAAAAAAACCAGGCCCCCGGGTTTTATTTTTTTCCCCCCTTTTTTTTTTTTTTTTTTTTTTAAAAAAAACATTTTCCCCATTTGGTTTTTCCCTTTTTTTCCTCCCTTTTTCCCCAATAAAACCCCGTCCCGGGCTTTAAAAATGGTTAAAAATCCCCCCTTTTTTGGGGGGGGTGGGGGGGGGCCCCCTATTTTTGGGGTTTTTTTTTTTTTTTTCCTTTTTTTTCCCCCTTTTCCCCTTTTTTTCTTTTTTCCCCCCTTTTCCTTTCCCCCTCTTTTTCCCTTTTTTTCCCCCTTTTTTTCCCCCCCCCCCCCCCCCCCCCCCCCCCCCCCCCCCCCCCCCCCCCCCCCCCCCCCCCCCCCCCCCCCCCCCCCCCACACACACCCACACCACAAACACCACCCCCCCACCACCCCCCAAACCCCACCCCACCACACCACCACCCCCCCCCACACCCCCCAACACAACCCCACACACAACACACAAAACACCACCACCCCCACACACACCCACACACACCACCACACACCCCACCCCACAACCACACACACACACACCCACACCACAAACACACACACCACACACCCCCCCCCCCCACACCCCCCACACACACAACAACACCAACCCCCCACCCACACACCCCCAACACACCCACACCACACACCCCCAACAACACACACCAAACACACACCACACACCCCAACACACACACACCACCACACACACACACAACACCCCACACACCACACCACAACCCCAACACACACACACACACACACACACACACAACACACACAACCCCAAAAAAAAAAATAAAAAAAAAAAAAAAAAAAAAAAAAAACAAACAAAAAAACCACACACTTTAAAAATAAATATAAAAATATATACATAGATATATATATATATATATATATAATATATAAAAATAGGGTTTTTTTTTGGGGGGTTTTGTTGTTATTTGTTGTTTTTATTGATATATATATATTTATATATATATAATAATATAATATATATATGTGGGGTTTTGTGTGTGTTGTGTGTGTGTGTTGTGTGTGTGTGTGTTTTTTTTTTTTTTTTATATATAATATATATATATTATAATGGGTGTGTGTGTGGTGTGGGGGTTGTGGTGGTGTGTGTGGTGTGTATTTATATATATAATAATAATATATTATATAAAAAAATTTTTTTTTTTGGTGGGTGGTTGTGGTTGTGTGTGTTGGGGTGGTGGGGTGTGTGTGTGTGTGGTGTGTGTGTGTGTGTGATTGATTGTGTGTTGTAATGCTGCAAGTGCATGGATTATGTAGCCCATACGTGTGGCCGGTTTTCATCTTTATCATCATTTTCCGTTAGGAAGACGCCATGAGAAGAGAAAAAAAATCATGACGCGGCTATTGCGTTCGAGGAATGGCCGCCCCGTGTGACTTACACGTATTTGTGTACGTGTGTATGTCTGTGTCTGTGATATTAGTCCGCTCACAAAACCGGCCATGTACTCTTTTTAAAGCTCATAGCCTAAAAAATTTTTTTGGGGGCCCAAAAAAACCCCCCCTCCCTTTGGGGGGGGGGGGGTGAAATTTTTTTTCCCTTTTTCTTTTTCTCCCCTTCCTCCTTTTTTCATTTTTTTGTTTTTCTTTTTCCTTTTTTCCCTTTTTTTTCCCCTCCCTTTTCTTTTTTCCCTTTCTTCCTTTTTCTCTTTCTCCCTCTCTTCCCCTCCTTTTCTCCCCTCCTTTCCCCCCCTTTTCCCTTTTCCTCTTTCTCTCCCTTCCTCCCCTCTTCTATCTCTCCCTCTCTCTCTCTCTCTCTTTTTCCCCCCCCCTTCTCTCTCTCTCTCCTCCCCCGCTCTTCTCTTCTCTCTCTTTTCCCCCCGCCCCCCCCACCTTCTCCTTTTCTCTCTTTTCTCCCCCTCCTCCCCCCCCCTTTTTTCCCTCCCTTTTTTTCCCCCTCCGATTTTCACATCCATGGAAAGAAAAAAACAAAAAATCCAAAAAAAAAAAAGGGGTTAAAAAGTCAATTTTAAAACCTCTTTGGCCTTTTTTTTATTTAATTTCGTTCATTTTTTTTTTTTTTCCAAATTAGAACCAGTAAAAAAATTTAATTCGGATTAGAAAATTTTTTTTTTTTTTTAATTTTTCCGACTGGTTTTTTTTTCCTTTTTTTTTGGGGGAGTTGAGGGGGGGGGGGGGGGTTTTTTTCCCCCCCCCCCAAAAAAAAAAAAAAAAAAAAAAAAAAAAAAAAAAAAAAAAAAACCCAAAAAAAAAAAAAAAAAAAACAAAAAAAAAAATTTTTTTTTTTTTTTTTTTTTTTTTTTTTTTTTTTTTTTTTTTTTTTTTTTTTTTTTAAAAAAAAAAAAAAAAAAAAAAAAAAAAAAAAAATAAAAAAAAAAAAAAAAAAAAAAAAAAAAAAAAAATTCCCCCCCCCCCCCCCCCTTTTTTTTTTGGGGGAGGAGAGAGGGAGGGGGGGGGGGGGGGGAAAGGAGGGAGAGAGAGAAAGGGGGGGGGGGGGGGGGGAGGAGAGAGGGGAGGGGGGGAAAAAGAGAGAGGGGAAAGGGGGAGGGGGGGGGGAGGGAGAGAGAGAGGGGGGGGGGGGGAAGGAGGGGGGGGAAGGAAGAGAGAGGAGGAGGGGGGAGGGGAGTGAGGGGAGAGAGAGGGGGGGAGGGGGGGGGGAGGGGGGGGGGAGAGGGGGGGGGGGAAAGGGGGAGAGGGGGGGGGGGAGGAGAAGGGGGGAGGGAGGAGAGAGAGAGGAAGGGGGGGGAGAGAGGAGAGAGGAGGGGGAGGGAGGGGGGGAGAGAGGGGGAGAGAGAGAGAGAGGGGGGGGGAGGAGGAGGGGGAAAAGGGGGGGGGGAGGGGGAGAAGGGGGGAAAAAAGGGGGGGGAGAAGGGAAAGGGGGAAAAAGGGAAAAAAGGGGGGGAAAAAGGGGGAAAAAAGGGGGGAAAGAAAAAAAAAAGGGGGGGGGGAAAAAAGAGAAAAAGGGGGGAAGGGGGGGGAGGGGGGGGGGGGGGGGGGCGGGGGGAGGGGAGGGGAAGAGAGGAAGGAGAAAGGAGGGGAGGGGAAAAAAGGGGGGGGGGGGGAAGGGGGGAGAAAAAATTTTTCCCCCCCCCTTTTTTTTTTTTTTTTTTTTTTTGGGGGGGGGGGGGGAAAAAAAAAATTTTTTTTTTTTTTTTTTTTTTGAGGGGCCCGGGGGAAGAAAAAGGGGGATGGGGGGAAAAAGAAAGGGAAAAAAAAAAAAAAAAAAAAAAGGGGGGGGGGAAAAAAAAAAAATTTTTTGGGGGGGGAAAAACCC
The DNA here is from genome assembly GCF_015228065.2 of Penaeus monodon. Classification (NCBI taxonomy): domain Eukaryota; kingdom Metazoa; phylum Arthropoda; class Malacostraca; order Decapoda; family Penaeidae; genus Penaeus; species Penaeus monodon. Next base: position 11,869,793 of record NC_051425.1, on the reverse strand, counting down.
CCCCCCCCGAAATGAAAGAACGCTTTCGTGCTTTTAACGAGACGCATCTTTTCTGTTGTTTGTCCCCAGCTTGGCACTCTCGGTTATGCCATAAAACGTGCCCCTAAAAGCGAGCTGGCGAATATGCATATGCGTGCACAAAGACGTACGTCGATGCAAGCGCGAGGGCATACATAGTCGCATTCATACATACGCACATCAGATATACATACACAAAACTTGTACAAGTCTGGGCGTATTTGGACATCGCCCACTGTCGAAATTCCTTGTTCGGAAAAAGGAAAATGTTGCAAGGGGGAATTCCTGCTCCGCTTATCCGGCTGTTGCATAGCCACGGGCTTGATCTTGCATTAGAGAACGCAGGAGATTCCGATCGCGGTATCGGTTTCATCGGCCGGTTGGGAAGGTGCCGGAAGCGGTCGAGAAATGGGACTTTGTTTCGTCCTCTCTTTTCCTTTCTTTTTCTTTTTCTTTTTTTCTTTTTTCTTTTTTTCTTTCTTTTTCTTTTTGCTTTCTTTCTTTTTCTTTTTTCTATCTTTTCTTTCTTCCTTCTTTCTTTCTTTCTTTCTTCTACTCGAGGACCTCGATACCACCGTGTTCGGGCCGTTGTTGGTTTGACGGTAATCAAAAGGCACAGTGATTACTTATTAGAATAATGGAATTTCCATTGTCCTGTTTATTTATTTATTTATTTTTATTTATTTATTTATTTTTATTTATTTTTTATTTTATTTTATTTATTTATTTATTTGTTGTTGTTGTTGTTACATGTGAATAGCGTTTTTGTTATATTGTCTGAATATGGCTGGCTGCTTTTAACCAATCTCCTCCTCCTCCTCCTCCTCCGCCTCCCTCACCTTCTCACCTGCTCCTCATTATCATACACCCCTCCACCTACCCTCCATACTCTTACCCTCTCTAAGACTCCCTACAATCTATACCCGACCTAACGCACCCACATTCTTTATCCTCCCCTACCCTCCCCCCTCTCTTCTCCCCGCTCTACTCTTGTCTCCCTACCAATACCTCCCCCCCTCCCATCCCTGTCCCTCCCTTCCTCACCCATCCTCTTTTCCCCTCCCCCTCCTCTTTCTCCTCCTCCCCTTCCTCCTCCTGTATCTCATCACATTGTCGGTATATTACACTTATGAGTCTGCCACGGCTTAGCGTGCGAGCCCTTGATACCTGGTCCCTCATCCCTTATCACTGTTTACAAGAGCTTTCATGTCGGACTGTGGAGTATTGGTTCAGAGCTTGATCGTGGGGAGATATGAGAGGGAGGGGGAGAGGGGGACAGGGAGAGAGAGGGGGGGAAGTGGGAGAGATGTAGGAGGCAGGTGGGAAGGAAGGAAGGAGGGAGGGAAGTAGGGAAGGAGGGGGAGGGGAGGGAGAGAGTGAGGGGGGGGAGATGAGAGAGAGAGTGAGGGGAGAGGAGAGAGAGAGAGTGAGGGGGAGGAGAGAGAGAGTGTGAGGGCGGGAGGAGAGAGAGAGAGAGTGAGGGGGGGAGAGAGAGAGAGAGAGAGAGAGAGAGAGAGAGAGAGAGAGAGAGAGAGAGAGAGAGAGAGAGAGAGAGAGAGAGAAGGAGAGAGAGAAAAAGAAGGATGAGAAAGAGAGAGAGAGAGAGAGAGAGAGAGAGAGGAGAGAGGAGAGAGAGAGAGAGAAGAATTCAATGTCTTCTTTGCAAATATTGGTAGACACGTGTACGAAAAAACACAAGAGAATGTTAATGCAAATGATAATGAAAACATTAATGGACTTAATTTTGATTAATGAAAATGCAAATGGCATATTTCGGCCGGAACCTGTGGACTGTGATACTGTGATATTGACAATAAAATCCCTAAAACAGACAAATTCCTATGGCTCTGATGGCATTCAGTATCGTTTCATAAAGGACTCGCTGCCAATAATTGTCTTTTACTTAACGGTGATAATTAACACCTCAATTGCAACCAATACCTTTCCCGATCTTTGCTCTCTTTTTTGAGTCGTCCTTATTATATGACTGGCGGGAATGTTGATTTGCACCTGGAATCATTTTCTTGCGGTTTTCCATGTAGCAGTAATATCATTTTTATTACATTGCAATTCACTTTTAAAGTATTGTTTTTTACTTTGATATATAAGAGATCTCACACGTCTCTTTGCCTCTTTGTATTGCTCTCTTAGAGTTGAGCAAGAGGGATTGCACTTAATATTTTTCTTCAGTGTGTCTCTGGCTGTCATTGAAACTTTTATTTCATCATCTATCCATGGAGCTGAGGGCCTTGTTATTTTCCTTGTCACCGTTGGTGCACAGATGTTTATGCATTTTAGGAAAATGTCATTTAGAGTTTGTACTTGTATATTGACAGCATCTGTATGCAATATTTTGTTAAGTGTAGGAGCCTCATTTAGGAGTAGATTGCAAAAGTTTTCTCGATTGTAGTTCTTCAGGCACCTAAATGTTTGAAATACTGGAGAGAGAGAGAGAGAGAGAGAGAGAGAGAGGGGAGGGGAGGGGAGGGGAGGGGGGGGGAGGGGAGAGGGAAAGGAGAGAGAGAGAGTCAAAGTCAAAACACTTTATTCCATTAAATTACAATGGTTCTTCTTTACATAAATACATTTATATTTAAACATCTGTGTATTTAAGAGATGTTCTTTTAATTCGTTTTAAATAAAGAAGCTGTTAATGTTCTTATATTATCTGGTATCATGTTCCATATCTTGGGTCCACGTATTTCCATTTGACGTGCCCTTGTATAGGTATTTGACTCTTAACAAAAAGGGAATTTACTTGACGTGACTTGACTGTGTTCCCTACAGTTTGCAAGGGCATTAACCATTTTGGATAATTCCCATGAATGACTTGTAAAATGAATACAAAATGTGTCATAGCTGCATTTTGAATGGACTTTAACCATTTTGTTTTTTTGATATGTGGGGTGATGTGATCAAGTTTACTGATATTAAAATAGTGTACCCCTGGCAGCAAAGTTTTGTAATTTTTGCACTTTTTGCATTGGGTCTTGTTAGCCGATCCCCAAAGTTTAACAATAGTTAATTATGCTTAGACTAGAGTTTGCACAACCATGATTCTAGTTTCAGTAGTGATTTGATTTCTTATGTGATTAAGATATATCAGGGTACCCACTACCTTCCTGTGTATTCTGTCAATGTGTGGTTCAAATGTCATGAAGCTGTCTGAAGTGCTCGGTTTGATAGAGCAGCCTTCAAATTCTATGGTTGTGTCATTGGGAATTCTAGCTATGTTCTGCCGACTACCTATGAATATACATTGAGATTTATGTGAGTTTAGTTTAAGGCCATCAGTGTCAAAATATAATTTTGCTTGTGTGAGAGTATGTTGAGCGTTTCTTATTAACGTTTATAATCTACCTGAAGGGCAGCCTCATTTCTGTTACTGCTAAGGGCTTGGTGGGCATTGTTTCTATCGCTAAGGCCCCTTTATCCATGAGCAGGGGACGTCGACGGCTCGTGTTTACGTAGGGAGCCAGGCATCAATGCTGCTTTTTAAAAACTTCCGTGAGGATAGTTATTGGTCGTTACATTATCTGTCAGTGAAATATTTGATAGAAATACTTTCTTTAGACAAGATAAGCTCGCAGAAAGATTGAGGGTTATATGTTTGAAACGCGAAAAGTTTTTATGGGTGGGGTCGCTTTGTTTTCTTTATATTTAACGTCTCGTGATAAGTCATGGTCAGAAACATGACAGGGGTGACATCGAAGTGGAGAATGATGTCTGATATGTTAGTTAATGAAAACAAAGAGAGAGGGGTTTTCTGTTATGCGTGTAGGCTTACCATTATTTGTTCAAATTTATTTTTCTTAATCAATCTTACTAAATTAGCATTAGATTTTGTTTAAACCATCATTTAGGTCCAATAAGATGAAAAGCGGGTTTCTGGTGTAAAGACATTTCTCTAAAACTTTTCGCTGTAGTTCAAAAGATTCCGATGGAGCATGGGCGTTGCCTAGAGAGAGTACAGCGCCACTAAATGAAGCAAGGAATGCATGTTGCTCTGACGGTTAACCCAGACACTACGGCAGTATTGCTAACTGATGTAGAGATATCTGTTGCTTCAGGGGTATCCGGAAGTATTAAATACTCTCCTCCTCGCCCTGCATCATCATCTATAAACTTTAAAATTTGAATATAATTAAATTACTGCCATTTCTAGGTGGAGCCATCGTTTCCCTTATGCATAAATGGCTATGGTTCTCTCCTCAACCTAGCATTTTAATTTCCTCAAAATGTCCGAGGAGAAGATTGAGCATTTTATATGCGCTATTTTTAGGACATTAAGCGATCTGGTCACTGGTAAACGTGACGGCGTGCCCTGTCAACATTCTGATCGCGCTTGTACTTGTTTCCGTTTTAAGAACACTTTAAACATTGGCAGGAAAGCATCAGAGTCTAAAACAGATCGGGCTTTATATCCTTTCTCATCCTGACACAGTGAAGCTGGTGTAGTGGTCATGTGTCATCACTGGCTTATGGGCTTTTGCACTTCGAAATGTTTTGAAACTTTCGTAAGTGTGTTCTATGTCCTCTTCGTTTGTGCTTGGGTGACAACTGGTGATGTAGAGGTAGACTGGCGGTTGGGGTCGAGTGGTTCAATTTGCTTGTTATTCCTGATGTTCTGTTTTTTTTCTGGGTGTTACTTGTGTAGAAGCTTCAACCTTGGTCTTCTTTGGCGTGTTGGTTTTGGGGTCTCACGGCGAGAGGGTCTTAGTTGACTTGGGGGAGGCGGGGAGTCTGCATGGGCCGGGGTCTGTGATAGGAGCGCCGGGTGGGGTGCACGTGGATGGCTCAGCAGAGTCGAAGGTCAGCGAGTCAGCAGGGCGCGAGGGAGCTGGCTGGCGCGGGGCAGCGACGAGAGGGGCGGGTTTTCGTGGGGCAAGGATTGCCGGTCGTGGGTTATGGGCGTGAGGGTGGGGAGGAGGGGTTGCTTTGAGGTGGAGGTAGGGGGTATTGTGACTGGGGGAGGGAGATTGTAAAAGGGAAGGTGCGTAGGTGGTGGTGATCACGGGGGTATGGGAGGTTAGTTATTGCATTCTTAATGTTCTAAGTTTCTCTTAGGGGGGTTCCTGTTGTGACCAATACGTCGTTGCCGGTTTTGCTCTATTATTTTGTTAATGGACAATTGCTGTTGAGAACATTTCCGATCGCAGTCAATTTTGTTCTCGATCAAAGTTTGATCCGTGAAGAGGGCCCAGGGCCAGGTCTGTGTTTCGTGGTCTGTACTCTTCTGGAAAAAAAATTAACAAAAGGAGTAGGAAATACCTGATTTCTTAGGGCGGTGACCAATCTTGTGGGGGAGTGTCGTTGTAGTAGTTGCGAACACTTACGTTTGATTATCGTACACACTGATCAATCAAGGTGCACGACAACTTGTCATCCGTTTGGTGGCCGTGTCGTATTCCTGGGTTTCTGGAGTCCTGATAAACTGATACATGTTATGGTTGTCGATTTCAGCCGGCCTGTAATATATTTTGATTTGATCACAAGATGACCGACATTGCCCAAGACTTTTTTGTAGCAATGAAACACACAAAAAAAAAATTTGTTGTTTCAGCACTATTGTTAACACTCAGCCGAATTGATAGATTACTTTATCAAACCATTTCCCTCTGTTTGACTGGTATAAGGCTGTTATTGCTAAGGGGCGCCTCACCCTGGCTGCCAAGGGGGTCCCATCCTCGTGGGCGGGGAGAGAGAGAGAGAAGAGAGAGAGATGGAGAGAGAGAGAGAGAGGAGAGAGAGAGGAGAGAGAGGAAGAGAGAGAGAGAGGAGGACAGAGAGAGAGGAGAGCGAGAGAGAGAGAGAGAGGGAGAGGAGGGAGAGGGAGAGAGAGAGAGAGGAGGGAGAGAGAGAGAGAGAGAGAGAGAGAGGGAGGGAGAGAGAGGAGAGAGAGAGAGAGAGGAGATGGACGAGAGAGAGAGACGAGAGAAGAGAGGAGAGCGAGAGATGAGAGGGAAAGAGAGCAGAGAGAGAGATAGAAGATGGAGAAGGGACATGAGAGAGAGAGACGATACGAGAGAGGGAGAGAGAGAGAGAGGGAGGAGAGACGGACAGAGGATCGAGAGAGCGAGAGAGAGAGAGAGAGCCTTAAACAGATTGCCTCGGGATGATTGACTCACCTGGCCGCTTAGGGGGATGGTTGGGAGCCCCCCCCCCTCCCCTCCCGGGATCGGTGGGTTATTCCGGGCGATTAGGGTTGAAGTGTTTTGGAATACAAAGTTATTTTACCCGCGCACACAAACACAACATTCTTCTCATCTATCCTCCTCTCCATATCCTCCTACTCTTCTCTCTCTCTCTCTCTCTCTCTCTCTTTCTTCTTTCTCTCTCTTTTTTTATCTCTCTCTCTCTCTCTCTCCGTCTTTTTTCCCGCTCCCTTTTAATTAACCTCCCACCTTCTCTCCCCCCCCCCCCCACCCCAGAGGCCGATAAAGGGATTGATATAAACCGCCGAACCGGGTGGCCTTTTCCCCATTGTTTTTGGAACGACGCGTGAACCGCAGAACATGTGAACAATGGAATTACGGATGAATGTCGAGCGCCACTTTCGTTAAGGATTTGTTGTTTTGTCTTTTTTTACGTCGTGAGGATCTCTTTGTTTTGTTTATTTATTTATTTATTTATTTATTTGTCGAGATTCAGTTACGAGTAGGGTTGGCTGTGTGGTGTCTGGCCTTGCCCCTCATCCCCCCTCTTCCCCCTCCCCCATCCCTTCAACTCTCCTTCTCCCCTCTCACTCTCTCGCCTCTCCTCCCACCCCTCTCCCACCCCCTATTGTCAGCCGATAGTGCCGATAAGAGTGCCATGGGGGAGGCGTCGTTGGTGCCTCCAGTGCCAAGGGAGATGAAGCGCACCTGTGGTGACCTATGCTGACCTTTTGTTGGCCGGATGACGCATGCCCTGTCGGACGCCCTGACTCCTCCCCTCCCCCTTCCCCCGCCCTCCGTCCTCCTCTCTCTCGGGACTGTGCTTGCATGCATATTTAATCGCGCGTGCATTCGCGGAAGTCTGTCAACTGCTTGCGAAAGCGGAAGTGGCGTCGCGGCCGCAGGGGCGCGTCACGGCACCGTAGCGAGTGCCTGGCCTCCCTCGCGTCACGGGCGGCGGCGCTGGGGCGGTCGCCTGCCCTCGGGGGCGCTGCGGGTGTGTGTGTGTGTGTGTGTGTGTGTGTGTGTGTGTGTGTGTGTGTTGTGTGTGTGTGTGTGTGTGTGTGTGTGTGTGTGTGTGTGTGTGCGCGCGTGCGTGCGTGCGTGCGTGAAATAATAGCCGGGATATGTAACCCCACCAAAGCCGCGTCGCAGGAAATAAGAGACACAAAAGGACCTTTCAAAGTTTCCCTCGCGCAGGGCACTTTCTCCTCGCCCCCCGCCCCCCTCCCCCTCCCACCCTGCGCCTTCCGCCATGCCCCGCCAGCAGCGTCCTACGGTCCGCGAAGGAAGTGCGTCCTGCGGGAGTGTGGGGGCGAAGGGAAAGGGGTAGGGGCGAGGGGCGGGGGCGGGGGGGTTTCCGGGAATTGTACTCGTGTCTTCGCTGCCGTTGAGGAGGTCGAGGGCAGCCGGACGGGGGGGGGGGCCGTCGCCGCCGCTTCGTCAGCGTTCGCGGGCCCTTGGGAGTGCTTATCAGTGCCGTCATTGTCCGTCGTTATCGTTATTATCTCGTCGTTTCTATTTATTTATTTTTTATCTTCATCGTCATCCTCGTCGTTTTCCGTCGTCGTCGTCGTCTTCGTCGTGTCCGTGTTCGTTTTAATCGTCATCATTCGTATCGGCCTTGCTGTGCTTGGTGATGAACAAGTGTTATTGTCATTGTTATCTCTACTGTTGCTAATGTTCATGTTTTCTTTTCGTCTGTTGACGTGATCGCACGTTTGGAGGGGGGCGGGGGTTTTTTTTTTGTTCTTTGTTTGTGTGTGTCTATCTATCTATCTATTTATCTATTTGTGTCTCTGTTTCTATCCCCTCCCCTCCCTATCTCCCTTCCTCGCTCCCCTCTCTCCTTCCCTCCCTCCTCCTTTCATTTCCTGCCCCCCCCCCTCTTTCCCTCTTCAATACCCACTCTTATTATTACTATTATCTTTTTTCTCTCCTATTCTTCTTATCCTTCTTCTTCTTTTTTTCTTTGTCGCAGACTTTGTTCCGATTTTTTTCTCCATTGCTTTCTCTCCTGGTTCCTGTTCTTGTTCTTGTTCTACTCTGCCTCGTCTGCCGTTCGCCACCCCCTCTCTTCCTGTCCCTTTCATCTTCTCAGGAACCAAATCACTCGATTAGTCTCGCCTTGTCCATGGTGTACGTGCCTGACCGAGATTGCCCGTGATCGTCCGTGACCTCTTGAAACGTAGGCATCGGTGTCACAGTGATGGGCGAGAGTGAACGCAGTTGAAGGGGAGTGGGGGGAAGGGGAGGGAGGGAGGGAGAAGAGGGGTGGGGAGGGGCCAAGGGTTGGGGTGGGGGGAGGGTGTTAACTTATGACGTGAGTTTGATGTTGGGCGATTAAGGGTTGATAAGCATACGAGTGGTTCTTGTGTTTTCTTTCTTCCTCTCTTTTTACATCCTCATTTGCATATCTGAATGTTCTTATCAGGGTATTCCCCCCTAACGCACAGGTTTCTCGTTTCCTTCCGTATGGCCTCTTCATCCTTAAAATCCTTTGATATGATATGACCAAGCTAAGCGAAGGCGTGTGTGTCCTGCAACTTCGTGTTGTACAGGTAGATGGCAGGCGAATTAGTGACTCTTGTCTTGTAATGTTCATGCTGACGGATTTCGTTAAGTTGTATATAATATGGTGTTTATCCGCAGATCGTTGACATATGGCAAGCATCTCATAAAGGGCAGAGGCACTGAGGTAAACAATCACTCGATCGCCAGCGCATGAGAAATTGCTAGTCGGACGCCCGGGGCGATGTGGCAACCGGTTCTTCTTGCAGTTAGCCGTTTAGTTCATCTACTTAGATGTTAAAGAGCAGCGGGTGAAGGCATGTTCCTTGCCCAATGCCATTGCCCATTGAGAAAGATCTGAACCTTGCAAACTGGTTCTCGCTCCTAGGTAAATAGTCCATCGTTCGATTTAGTAAAATATTTTCTAAGATTTCGGAAACCGCAGTAGCAAAGGTCTGTAATTGCCTCTACGCGATGCATCTTTCAATTTGCTTTGTAACAGCGGAATTATGGAAACTGAAATGAGGGGAGGAGGCAGGTAACGTGTGATAGAAACGAGTTGAAATATAATGTTAGCCGCACTAGAGCTAAACACGGGGCATACTTATGAAATCCATAGGGGATCTTATCCAATCCAGCCAACTTGTTTGATGGCATATGTTTAGCAACATGGCGGACCTCATGTACATCAACGGCATCATAGTCTTCCACAGCACATTCGCTTAATTAACTCGCGTTTGTATCCACCATCATCAATAGAATTTAGAGCCTCTTTATACTCTTCCCCTTCATAGGTCAGCCATTTTACTCTCGCCTACGGCGTCATCAAGCCTCCGGGAAATTTTATTCTTCTTAGGACTCGAAACATCCACCTCCCGCCAGAGCGGCCTCGCCCGGCCCTCCCGCGCCTGGCAGACAGGTGCCATCCCTCGGCCGTCATGGCGTCCACACCGCCCTGCACGGGCACGCCGCATCGTGTTAGCCAAAGGACCTGAACGTGGCGAGTTGTAGAATCCCCTCGTAAGAAATGTGTTTCTTGATTCAGCATACAAGTCTTTGACATGCGTTGCCCATGCAATGTACTGCCAGTCGCTTAAATCTGGTTCACCAAATATCTGTGTGGCAGTTATATATATGATGGCGGTAAATTTCTTAAAATTGCCATCAATTCCATGCTTATGATTACGATCGTTATTCATACTGTGAGAGTATAATGGTTCACATAGCCATACCTTTCTCCAAATTAAAAAATTTAAAGTTAGATTTTCATAGAAGGAATTTAGTTTCCGCTTTTCAAAATTTATCGTGTTTGTAGTCATGGCATTGTCGTCGTAGCAACCCTTGAAGCCTGAGTTCGAGATGCAGAGGGAAATGGTCGGAACCATGGTATGAGTTATCGACGGAGAGGCATGAGATCGATTCGTGCATGGCGAGGGAGGTGCTACCATGATCCAGTCATGAGCGTGTGAGTGTACCGTTGTTCACGTGTGCGTCCGTGTCATGCGGGAGTAAGGAAACGTCGGAGATGACAAGGTCCAGTGCATTACACAGCTGGCTGAGTTCGTGGTGGAAGAACTTGTTACTGTCCGCACTGAGATCCCCCGACAATTATCACCCCATCAGCGTCGTAGTCGTGAATCACCTTTTTAGACATCAGATCTATGGGGCCGTTCTCGTCCGAGGGATGCGGGAGACACAACCGGAAGAGAGGAATTGCCATCATCAATCAATAACCCAATCAATCGATCATCATTGGATTTTACCAGCTATGGAACCATGGATTTCTTCCATAAAAAAAATGTGACCCCGCCGAATGCTCAGGTCAGGTCACTGGGCAGCAGCCAAGTTTCCTGGAGGACGACTGTGGTTTCTGACGTAGAGAGGAAAGGATTGGAAGCTTGTTCTTGGCCCCTTCGATTAAATAACGTAGTGCACGAATGAATTTTTCAATGGCATTCGTGAAAGATCAATAAAAATGAATAAACAGTACTGGTAATAAGAGGGTGTACAAAGGTACAGATAGCCCTAACTATTCGCCATCTTGTGCGGTACCGTCATCTGCATCGGGCAGTTTTCCGAAGAATCGTTCATGGAATGCGTCTTCCTGTAACGCTGCTGAATCGGGGCTGCCTTCTCCCGTAACGTGTCTGCATCGTGGAGTGTAATGTTGCTGTATCGGGGTCTTTTCCTGTTACAAATCGTGAATGTTTCGTTCTGTAACTTAGGTGTTCCCAGCCTTTTATTTTCATTACATCGGGGCATCTCGCCCTGTTACGTCGCTGTATCCTGGTCATCGCATCTCTTGTGACTTGGCCTGTAACAAAGACGTCTTCTGTAACGCCGCTGTAACGGGGTCGTCTCTTCCTGTAACGTCTATGTAACGGGGCCGTCTCTTCCTGCAACGCCGCTGTAACGGGGTCGTCTCCTCTCCTGTAGCGCCTGGAAAGATGCCAGTCTGATAATCGTTAATTCTTTGCTTCCTCCTCCCCCTCCTCCGCATCACCGCTTAATTTTCCCTTTCTGTTTCTCATTCTCTCTAGGTTTTTCCTCTCTCTTCTCTTTCATCTCTATCCTTTTTCTCGCTCCTTCTCGGTATTACGCTCCTTGTTTCTTTCTCTCTTTCCTCATCCTACTCCTCCTCTCCTTCCGTTTCCTCCTCTTCATCATCTTCCTTCCTCTCTTTCTCCTCATCCTCCTCCACTTCCTCCAACCCCGTCCTCCCTGTCCTTCTCTTTCTTTCCTTCCGTTTCCTCTTCTTCTTCTTTTTCTTCTTCTTCACCTTCCTCCTCCTCTGCTTCCCCCCTTTTCTCCTCCTTTACTTCATCCTCTTCCTCCTCCTCCCCCCCTCTTCCTCCTCCTCCTCCTCCCTTTCCCTCCTCCCCCCTCATCCCCCCTCCTCCTCCCCCCTCCGCTTCCTCCCTCCCCCCTCCTCCTCCTCCTCCTCCTCCTCCTCCTCCTCCTCCTCCTCCTCTTCCTCCCCCTCCTCTTCCTCCCCCTCCTCTTCCTCCCCCTCCTCCTCCTCCTCCTCCTCCTCCTCCTCCTCCTCTTCCTCCTCCACCTCCTCCTCCGTCCCCTCCTCCTCCTCCTCCTCCTCCTCCTCCTCCTCCTCCTCCTCCTCCTCCTCCTCCCCCCCCCCATCGAAGCCAGTAATCCGGATCCTCAAGGAGGCCGCATCTCGGGAGCGAGCGAATAAGGCCACTGTGTGATGACGTCACATCTTCCACTGGGGGGAGAGGGTGAGGAGGCGGACGGTTTATGACGTCACTCGTCGTAACAGCGTGATGGATGTGTATATGGTTGCAGCCATGGTTACAGCGTGGGAGGGAGAGAGAGAGTGTGGTGGGAGGTCTAACACCGTTGTGGTAGCTTCTGTGGATGTGAGAACGGGGCTATTGTGAAGAGGAAAAATGCACACACGCACGCATACTTATACGCTCACTGACACAAACACACACACTCACACAAACACACACTGATACACACACATGCGCACACAAACACACACACATGCGCACACAAACACATGCACACACACACACACACACACACACACACACACACACACACACACACACACACACACACACACACACACACACACACACACACACACACACACACACACTCCTGGGCCCCGAAGCCAAGTGAATCGGGTCGTGCCGTGGGTAATCATTCTGCGGGTCGTGCGAATCCAAACTAGTGGACCATCCTAGCAGGTCGTCTAACGGGTCGTCCGAGTAATAGATCGCGAAGTGGCCGTGTGGGCAGTCCGAGCAGGTCGTCATCCGGGCAGGTCGTCACAACGGGCAGTCCTAGCAGATGGGAGAACAGACATGGTCACACGGGCATCCGGGCAGGTCGTCACCTGTGAGTTCGTTCACGTGTTCGTTCGGGTAGCCCAGTGAGGGGGTCGTGCGGGTCAAGGGTCGTGGCCGCAGCGAGAGAAGCAGCCCCGACGAAGCCCAGCTGGAGGCGGGCGAGGGAGGGAGGGAGGGAGGGAGGGTCATCGCATGCCCTGTGCCCACGCCCGGGTGACGTCATCGGTCAAGGGGCAGGAAGCAAGGGGTGGAGGGCTAAAAGAAAAGACTGTCATAGCATCGGGGGTTGATGGGGGGGGGGTGGCACAGGTGGGGGGAGGTGGTGGGGTAGGAAAG
>NC_051425.1:11821955-11844455 GCF_015228065.2 Penaeus monodon | reverse complement strand
TCCTAATCATCCTTCATCCTTTCTGTTATTCCTTGTCCCTTCTTCTTCCTCCACCTCCTCCTTCCAATTCCTCTCCTCTCATTCTTCAACTTCCTCCTCCTCCTCCTCCTCCTCTTCCTCCTCTTCTTCTTTCTCCTCTTCTTCTTTCTCCTCCTTCTCTTCATCTTCATCCCCATACTCCCCATCTTCTTCTTTTTCCTACCCCTCCTCCTCTTTTTCCTTCTCCTTCTCATCTTTCTCCTTCTCTTCCTTCTTCCATTTCATGTCCGGGAACTTCCTGATGGTATCGGCCGCGCGGTGAGTGCGGGAGGGGAGGGGGGGGACGCGAGCGGGGAGGGTAGTGAAGGGGAGGGGGAGAGGGGGAAGGGGAGGGGGGTGGGAATCGTACTGTCCATTAGTTTAATGGCGGGAGAATAATTAGGTTGTGGTTTGTTGATTTGATTTTCACCCTGAGAGTCGGCGAATCACTCTGTCTCCCCTCTCTCTCTTTCTATCTCTATCTCTATCTCCATCTCCTCCCTCTCACTTACATTAGTGTATATTATTCCCTCCTCTCTCACTTACATTACTGTGTGTGTATTCCCTCCTCTCTCTTCACTTATATTAGTGTGTATGTATTCTCTCCTCTCTCTCACTTACATTACTGTGTGTGTATTCCCTCCTCTCTCTTCACTTACATTGGTGTGTATGTATGTGTGGAAATACATGCGTAGGTGTGTCTGTACGTTTCTCTCTCTCCCACGGTTGTTCGCTCTCTTGGCCCCGCCTCGGCCTGCCCAACCGGAGCCATTACGAGCACCAGCCTCCGCGCCATACAGTGTATACGTGTAGTAAGTAATCCCTGGGGTCCCTGCTCTCCTCTCTCTGCTTGAAGGCGAGGATTGGGGGAGGAGCGTCCTGCAGGAGAGAGATGGTGGGCTGTAGGGCATCCTGCTGGAGAGGGATGCTTCTGGTTTCGAGTGAGATTTTTGAGACTCCTCCTCGGGCGGGAAATGGTTAACCTGTAGCGAAGGATATAATCTTGTCTCGGAACTTCAAGGTTTATTTATTTATTATTTATTGTTTCCTCTGCTGCTCTGCCGGTTCTCCATTTCACTTCATATTGAACCGCACGGGACTCGGCAGGACACAATGGATCGGCACAAGTTGCACATTATTCCCGGATTTTGAGCTCTTGTCATATCTTCCCCACCTTCCTCAATCTCCTCTACCCCCCCCCCCCGCCAATCGATAATAAAACGTGGAGTAGAGATCCCGCAGAGTTTTGTAAATGGCGTCCCCTTTTTTTTGTCTCCTTTTCTTTTTTTACTTGCTCTTTTTTTCTTCTTCCCTCCTCCTCCTCCTCTTCCTCTTTCTTATCCCCCTTCTTCTTCTTCTTCTTCTTCTTCTCCTTCTTCTTCTTCTTCTTCTTCTTCTTCTTCCTCTTCTTCTTCCTCCTCCTCTCTTCCTCCTCCTCCTCTTCCTCTCCTCCTCCTCCTCCTCCTCCTCCTCCTCCTCCTCCTCCTTTTCTTCTTCCTTTTCGTCGTCTCCTTCCCCGCGCGTGTCGTCGATTGTCTGTGGTTTGTTGTTGACGTTTCGCCAGCCGTGGTTCGCTCGGTTGTTTATCATTCTCTTCCTCTCCATTGTTTATCATTCTCTTCCTCTCCACTTTGGGTCTTGGTTTCTGCTCTTTATCGGTTTGTTAATTTTGTGTGTTCATATTCGGCGTTCAGTATTATTAATGGTTATTATTACGAGTATTGTTTATTATTAGTATTATTATTGTTATTATTAGTATTATTGTTAATATTATTATTATTATTATTATCATTGTTAATATTATTATTGTTATTATCATTGTTTATTATTATTACTATTATTGTTATTATTTTATTGTTATCATTATTGTTGTTGTTAATATTATTATTATTGTTGTCGCTGTGGGTTAATTCTCCTTCTCGCCTCCCATGGCCTTTCCCTTCCTCATCCACGGAATTCCAGAAGTCAAGGTCGTTGTGAACGGGTGATGGTAGGCTGGTAGAAGGGGGGGCGGGGGCATGGGGCGGGGGCGGGAAGTGGTGGTGGGCGGTCTTATTGAGACGGATCCATACTATTGATTTCTCGAGACATTTGACGTTGGTGTTGGCCAGCGCCCTCCTCCTCCTCCTCCTCCTCCTCCTCCTCCTCCTCCTCTCTCTGTCTCTCTCACTTTTCTCTGTCTCTCTCACTCACTTCTCTCTGTCTCTCTCACTCACTTCTCTCTGTCTCTCTCACTCACTTCTCTCTCTCTCTCTCTCTCTCTCTCTCTCTCTCTCTCTCTCTCTCTCTCTTCTCTCTTTCTCTTTCTCTCCTTCTCTCTCTCTCTCTCTCTTTCCTGCCTTCTCTTCCTCTCTCTTTTCTCTCTCTCTCTCTTCTCTCTTTTCTCTCTTTCCTCTTCTCTCTCTCCTCTTCTCTTTCTCTTCTCTCTCTTTCTCTCTCTCTCCTCTCTTCTCTCTCTCTCTCTCTCTCTCTTCTCTCTCTTCTCTCTTCTCTCTCTCTCTCTCTTCCTTTCTCTCTTTTCTCTCTCTTTTCTCTCTCTCTCTCTCTCTCTCTCTCTCTCTCTCTCTCTCTCTCTCTCTCTCTCTCTCTCTCTCTCTCTCTCTCTCTTTCTCGTTCTCGTTCTCCCCCTCTCTCTCTCATTATTATTATTATTATTACTATTATTATTATTATTTATTTATTTATTTATTTATTTCATACACAATACTGAAAGCAATTTCCAGTTCTATAGCTTCCTGTATCCTCCTCTTGACAATTCCCCCGCTGCGAGGATCGGGAAGGGGGGGAGGGGGAAGGGTGAAGCAGGAGGGATAGAGTGAGGAGGGGGTGGGAAACAGAGGGGGAGGGAATAGAAGTATGAAGGGGAAGAGAGGGAAAATAGATAAAGGTAATGGTGTGGGGAGGAGAAGCAGAGGAGGGGGAATGGGGAGAAGGAAAAGGGGAGGGGGAGGGGGAGAGGGACGAGGGAATGAGGAGGAGGAGGAGGGGGATGGGGAGAAGGGAAAGGGGAGGGGGAAAGAGGTGTGGGAATGAGGAGGAGGAGGGGGAAGGGGTGAAGGGGAGGGGGAAGGGGGGGACCGAGTTCGGCCAGGCTGAATGATGGATGATACGCTCGGCCTGTGATACTTGTCATGTGGCCTGTGCGCTATGCGGCCGTGGCTCGAGAGAGAGAGTGAGGCAAGGAAAGAGAAACATAAATAAAAAAAGAGAGAGAGAGGGATAGAGGACGAGAGAGAGAAAGAAAGAGGAGAGGGAGTTCAGATTTGTTCTATTATTTTTCGTTGTTTGATACCGTGACTATGTGGTCTGCTCAAAGATGATGATATTAAGCATACTGATGCCTATGATAATATAGTTTTATTTATTTACTCTTTTTTTTTACCAATATTTCTTGTATTAAACTCCTCAGAATGTGTGTTGTTCTATTTTAGTTCAACCATTATTTCATGTCTCGAAATGTGCATAAAAATGATGTATGTGTTGCAAAAGTATGAAACATGTACCATACTGATGTATTGGATGTCGAAATTTGGTCTAAGCACACATTTCGAAATCTCCTTCAAGAGAGGATGTAGTGGTTCACTGCTCTGCAAAGTAACAACAGATGTCTACAGATGACACACATGTCTGCTCTTCTCTCTCCCCGTCTGCTTCTCTCTTCCTCTGATTCTCTCTCTCTCGCTCCACGTCTCCTCCCTCTCTCTCTTCTCTCTCTCTCCTCTCTCTCTCTCCTCTCTCTCCTCTCTCTCTCTCTCTCCTCTCTCTCTCTCTCTCTCTCTCTCTCTCTCTCTCTCTCTCTCTCTCTCTCTCATCCTCCCTCCCTCCCTCCCTCCCCCTCCCTCCCTCCCTCTCATATCTAGATACATATAAGGATATAGAGAGAGTAAAAGGGAGGTAAGGAGAAGTAAAAGAAATTTGAATTGAGAGAGAGAGATTGAGATTGAGATTGAGATTCATCTCACTCTTCCTTTCATTTACCTTTTGTTGCATGGCATTCTCTTCTCCCTCTCTTTCCTCACTCTTCCACTCCCTATCCCTCCTACCTCTCTCACACTCACTCACTCTCTTTCTTTCACTCTCCTTCGCTCCCTCCTCCTTCCCTGCTCACATTCTCTTCCCCTCCCCTCCCCCATGCTTAGCTGCCTTTCATCCCACCTGTTGATCTTCAGGTTGGCATGACAGTAGCCTCCCTGAACGATCTGTGGCCAGCTTTTCATATGTCTTCTTTTTCTTAACAATTTTGCTTTCCAATTTTTTTTTCTTTCTTTTTTCCCTGCAGGTGTTTGTCTTTATTTATATATATTATATATATATATATATATATATATATATATATATATATATATATATATATATATATATATATATATATATATATATATATATATATATATATATATATATATATATATATATATATATTATATATATATATATATATTATATATATATATATATATATATATATATATATATATATATATATATATATATATATAGTTTTGTATGTGTGCATTGTGTGTTTATGTATGTATGTATGGTGTACATGTGCATGAGTGATTGTTTGAGAAGGTGACAATGATTAACCTACTTGGGAAGGAAACATTTTTTCTCTTTCATTGTATCTTACTGAATATCTTGGATATTTATAAAAGATAGTTTTCTTTTGTTTATCTTTGTTGAAATTATCATTACTTCTCTAATGCTTTGATCTTGCTTTATCTTGTTTCATATCTTAGTTATTGTGCTTGATTTCTTTTTTGGGTATATTTCCTCAAGTTATTATTTTTTTTTTTATTCACCTCACACTTCTAACAAGAAACCATTTTTTTTCCAGATCTACCAACACCTGCGATACTACAGCAACCCAGCAGAACAGCGATGGATTGTGCGGATATTGCTGTTCGTGCCCATCTACGCCTTTGACTCCTGGATCTCCCTCCTCTTTTTCAACAAGGACAACTACTACATCTACTTTGACACAATCAGGGACTGCTATGAAGGTATGGCGCGGCGTGTGTGTATACATTTCGCATAGAACGTTGTATGTACTGTTTGACGTAACGTTAATATAGCGCTGAGCTTGAGAGGATTCTTGAAATAGGATATTTATTTTTTATCTCTATGTATTTATTTCTTCTTTCTTTTTTTCTTTTCTTTCCATTTTCACCTCATGTTCCGTTGCAGCATTTGTGATCTACAACTTCTTGAGTCTTTGCTACGAGTACCTTGGAGGAGAAGGCAACATTATGAGCGAGATCAGAGGGAAGCCTATTAGGTGAGTCCTTGTATCATTTATTTTTCTATTCAAATTCTCTCTCTCTTCTTATCCTTCTCCATCCTCTTCTTCATATTCTCTTTCTCTTTCTTTCTTTTCCTTTTCATCCTCTTTCTCCTTGCTCCTCTTCTTCTTCATCTTCTTCTTCTTCTATATCTTTCACCTCCTCCTCCTCCTTTTCCTTTTTCTCCTCCTCCACTTCCTCTTCCTCCTCCTCCTCCTCCTCCTCCTCCCCCTCCCCCTCCCCCTCCCCCTCCCCCTCCCTTTTCGTTCTCCCTCTTCCCTCTCCCCTCCCCTTCCTCTTCGTCGTCCTCCTCTTCCTTTTCTTCCCTTTTCTCATCATCATATTCCTAGTCATAATTTAAACAAAATGTTTATTCTGAGACACACACAGTCAGATTGCATATACTATGTGATACTGATATTTGTTCAAAGAACATTTCTTTTGTGTGAAATATTGCTATGTGTACTCAGTTTAATTAGTTAGTTCCTGTCTAACTGTCTCCTTGCCAACAGATCGTCATGCATGTATGGCACATGCTGCTTGGCAGGGAAGACATACACCATTGGGTTCCTTCGCTTCTGCAAGCAGGCAACCCTGCAGTTTTGCTTTGTAAAGCCAGTGATGGCCTTCATTACGATAATTCTACAGTACTTTGGGAAGTACCAGGATGGTGACTGGAGGTAAGATACCTGTGAAAATTTGTGAATGTACATATGCTTCAGCTGATACTTTTTCACTTAGCCCATGTCTCCTTGGCACCAGGAGACTTCCATACATAGCCTGACAGTTATAGATTATCTCCCTTGTGTAAAGCAGAAATGTCAAGATCACCACAGCAGGATTAGGGGTTATCTAGTGTTAGGGAGATGTAGATGCTGCAGGACTTTTACAACACTTAACCTTTTCCATTGACAGTCCTGAAGGCGGATACCTGTACATTACCATCATCTACAATATCTCAGTGTCGCTTGCCCTGTACAGCCACTTGCTCTTCTATTTTGCCACGAGAGACCTCCTGCAGCCGTTTGAGCCTGTGCTCAAATTCTTCACCATCAAGTCTGTCATCTTTGTCTCATTTTGGCAAGGTAAGAATTTTTTTTTTTAATCTGTGTACATATTTGTAGTTTTAAAAGAATGTGATGGTAATCCTGAAGTAAGTTGGCATAGAATTTGCCACATTTGATGAATAATAAATATATATATATATATATATATATATATATATATATATATATATATATATATATATATATATATATATATAGCATTGGAAATGTTTCCCAAATGTTCAACTTCCAATGGTAAAAAGCTCAAAGGAAAAATATAACCTCAAATTTTAGTTTTTTTTTTTAATATAAAGTATCATCAGACCATGTAACATACTTTGCTAGATGTTACTTTTTGTTATAAGAAGAATTTTTTTATTTTATTGTAATATCTCAGTTCCATAATCTTTGCAAATATCTACAGGTGTATTATTAGCTATCCTTGAAAAGGCCGAAGTTATCAAAGGAAACCCCAACCTGAACACGGGCACAGTCTCTGCTGGATACCAGAACTTCATTATCTGCGTAGAAATGTTCTTCGCCTCTGTTGCCCTGCGCTACGCCTTCCCTTACCAAATCTACGGAGATTTCACTGTTACTGGCACAGGTCGCACAGTCACCATGCAGAGCATTTCGTCATCTCTCAAGGTAAGGGTACAAATATTATTTCTTATGAGGTGTACACCAATACTGGTTGTGATATTGTGTTTATTGATATTGCTCATATTATCATGATCATTACCATTGTTCCTAAAGATTCCTTTGTCTTTAATGTTACGGCATATGAGATGTACACTGACCCAAATGCTGCACTTATTAGCCCATTGAGGCCTACCTGTTTACCCTTTTCCTTAATTACTGGGAAGATCCTTTTTTATTTGCTAATTGTATTGGTAATAATATTAGAGTAATCAAAACGTTTATAATGATGAGTCGGTATTAAATAGCATTAGAAATGTTTTCTTGAAAGTTTAAGAAATCGGGAAATTATGTTGTGGTCTTGTGGGGCCTAATGATTGACTTCATAATGGCGGAACACTTCTAGAGCCAAATGTTTAGACAAAATTCAAAATTTACATAGCAAAATTATGGTGTCAGTGCATATACCCGGTGCCAGTGGATTAATTTTGTTTTGAGTATTACTGTTGTTCTTAGATCTTTTATTTTTTTTACTGATATTGGCTTTATTAGTCTGTGTTTGACTATCCATCTACCTTTCATTTGTGGGTTCTACCAGGCAGAAAGACGTTGTTACTAACAAATGTACAAATTCCCCTGCAGGAGACCATGAATCCCAAGGACATTATGACGGATGCCATCCACAATTTCCACCCACAGTACCAGCAGTATACCCAGTATAGTGCAGGTATTTCATGCCGTCCTTTTTTTTTTTTAAGTATCATCAGATCACGTAACATACTTTGCTAGATGTTACTTTTTGTTATAAGAAGAATTTTTTTATTTTATTTTATTGTAATATCTCAGTGCCATAATCTGGTGTAGAGACCATTGAAGTTGTTATATTTAATCATTTATATGTTGAATCTATATATTTTTTTCTCTATTTATTTTAGTGATTTTTTTTTTTACTATTTTTTGCATAAGGTTTTACTAATTCAATCACATGGAGTAATAAATAGGCTTTATTTCAATAAAGAGTTTTTTTTGTGGAATGCAGCTTGGGCATATTTCACATGTTTTAAGATCCAAGAGATATATATTAATAATCATGTTTGCTCATTAATGTTATCATTGCTGCCTTCCAAACCATTTTTATGTGAGAATTTCTACCTTCTAAAAATATACTGACACTAGTTTGGAATGATGATGTAGGGACTGGAGCATCAATAAGAATTAAGAGTTTGGCAGGGCTTTGAGCTGGCGTCCTCAGAGCAGAAAAGATAATCCCCCTCGGTGTAACCATCAAGGCCATTCCCAGACAACGGCACGTAGGCTAGGGCAGAGGACAAGCATTTGTTTATTTATTTATTTATTTATTCATATATATATATATATATATATATATATATATATATATATATATATATATATATATATATATATATATATATATATATATATATATATATATATATATATATATATATATATATAATAAAATTTTGTGTGTGTGTGTGTGTGTGTGTGTGTGTGTGTGTGTGTGTGTGTGTGTGTGTGTGTGTGTGTGTGTGTGTGTGTGTGTGTGTGTGTGTGTGTGTGTGTGTGTGTGTGTGTTGTTTGTTTGTTTGTTTGTGTATGCGTGTGTGTATGCACGCGCACATGTTCATGTAGGACATAGGCTATCCAAGCTGCAAAATTTGTTTCTGTGACACCCTGCCTTACATGTCTGCAGTCAGGGAATGGTCTTCAGTAGCTCCTACTAACAACAGCATCTTGTTTCAAAGACTTTGCATGTGCTTTCCTCTTTTACAATGAATGTTCAGGCTTTAGTTTCTGAGCCCACTGATCTTGGTGTTAGTCTGTCACATAATCTTTTGTAAAATATGGATTTTTGTTTTATGGTCTTCTAAAGTCGGTAGGTTATTTTAACATGTTGAATGGAGTTAATTGATATGCAAATTATGTATTGCTTTTGCTTATAACATCTATTACCTTTATTATTTCAGTAATTATTAAATGAATCTCTTTTATCTTAGGTAATATTACATTTTCATTTATGATAAGGTTATTAATAATTGCCTATTTGCCATAGTCAGTGATGTATTTTCGCATTTTTTGCATATTATTAATAATTAAGTTTACACCAATTCTAACAATTGCTCTGCATGAGTCCCTAGATAAGAATTTTCTCTCCTCTCTCTCTCTCTCTATCTATCTATCTATCTATCTCTATCTCTATCTCTCTTTCATGTATTTTTTTTTTCTATTTTCCAAAATCATAAAAATTGTAATATGTGAACCAAACAGGGTTGGTCCCAAAATAACTTCTTGTCATGGCTTTGCCACACAGGCTGCAACTCAGTCAGTGCTCGCGTGTTCCTCCAAGAACTGGAACAGGGGTTGGAGGTTGCCAAAGGTGTTGTGTAGATCCTTAAAGACGTTTTCCTCAAATGCGTTGCCTTTGTTCTCTTGGGGCAGTGTTCTGTCTAAGAGAGAGTAGTTAGTAGTAGATGGCTTAGTGGAGGGTAGCCTGTGTTTAGCTGTAGGTAAGCAGCTCTCTTGCGTTCAAACTGGGAACCTCTTGTGTCTTTCCGGTGTAGCTTTCTAGAGAAGTTTTTTAGGCCTAGGGTTAACAGACATCTTGCTAGGTGCATTAGTAACTTTTTTGCAAGTATAACTAAGTACATGAGACTGACTATTGTTGAATAGATAGATAAGTAAAAGAAAGTCATTATGACAGTAAGAATTAAAAGCGTAATTCATTTCACTAGTGATAAATATGTTTTAAGAGATTCACCTCTAGCAGCTATGAATTTACATTTCATTGTCATAGATATATTCATTGTTCTTTCCCTTACTCTGATTTTATGAGTTCTGTCCCTGCAACAACTTTATTCTACACAAAGCAGTGGCTGCAAAAGATTTTAAATGATTCCATATCCTAGTCTAATTAAGGCTGGGATATATTATTTACCTTTTTCTAAGTTTATTGCAAAGTAATTTAAGCTCTTCTGCTCTTAACTCATCCCAAGTTAACCTGTTCTGTCTTAACTAGTCATAACACTGTCATTTGAATTCCATATAGACCTTTTTTCTTCTTCTTCTTCTTCTTTGAGCTCGGTGCTCTGTGACCAGTTAATCTCCCAGCCCTTCCCCTCATTCCCTTCACTTCTGGGACTTTCTCTTTCTTATTTTGTTTTTTGTCTTTTTTTTCTGCTCCAGTCCCTCTCTCCAGGGCTTTGCTGCATTTTATTTTCTACAGTCCATTGGCTTCTATTTTTGGAAGATCATCCAGCTAGCATTTTTGAATACATGCAAATGTTCATTGAAGATTTTTTTTTTTTTTTTTTTCATGATATGGTAATGTATGGTTAAAGATATTTAAATTGTAATAATCTTGGAGTTAACTTTCTCTTCAAATATGCATACATAATAATTGATTCTATGCTTTTACATGTTATAAATTTGCTTATGATATTGAGTTAAAAAAAAGGTGTATTATTGAAATGCAGTATTATCAAATTTAGGTATTATGCAGACATATATATATATACAATTTTTTTTTTCCAAATATTTTTAAGAGGTTATATGTACAAGTGTAAATTCTCAAAATATAGAATAAGTTTCATGTGAAGTAATATCATTTGTTTATGCTTTGGATGTTTAACTAGCATGTTGCTTATTTATTTATAGCTATTACTTTTAAAAAGATATGTCTGCATGTCATGTGATAAATTTTAACCACTTATTTATTATTTAATTCTCTCTCTCTCTCTCTCTCTCTCTCTCTCTCTCTCTCTCTCTCTCTCTCTCTCTCTCTCTCTCTCTCTCTCTCTCTCTCTCTCTCTTTTTTCTCTCTTCTGTTCTCTCTCTCTCTCTTTAGTTTCTCTCTCTCTCTTTCGTTCTCTCTCTCTCTTTCTTTCGTTCTCTCTCTCTCTCTCTCTCTCTCTCTTCTTCTCTCGCTTTCCTCTCTCTCTTTCGTCTCTCTCTCTCTTCCTCTCTCTCTCTCTTCTTTCTATTCTCTCTCTCTCTCTTTCATTCTCTCCGTCTCCTTCTCTCCTCTCTCTCTCTCGTTCTCTCTCTCCTCTCTCTCTCTCTCTTCTTTCTTTCTCTCTCTCTCTCTCTCTCTCTCTTTCTTCTCCTCTCTCTCTTCTTCGTCTCTCTCTCTTTCATTTCCTACTCTCTCTCTTTCTTTCTATCTCTCTCCTCTCTCTCTCTCTCTCTCTCTCTCTCTCTCTCTCTCTCTCTCTCTCTCTCTCTCTCTCTCTCTCTCTCTTTTTTCTCTCCTCTCTTTCTATTTCTCTTTCTGTTTCTCTCTCTCTCTCTCTCTCTCTCTCTCTCTCTCTCTCTCTCTCTCTCTCTCTCTCTCCCCTCCCTCCCTCCCTCTCTCACTCCCTTCCTCCATCCCTCTCCTCCCCTCTTCCCCCCTTCCCCTCTTCCCCCTTTCCTCTTTCGCCTTCCCCCTTCCTTCCACTTTCTTGCAGTCATTCATTTGCTTTCTTTTCTCATCCATCCTTTTTCCCACTAACCCTTTCCTTAATACTCTCCTCTTCTCCTCTCCTTGTCTTCCTAATTTTCATTCTCTCTTTCTCTTAATCCTTTTTTTATTATTGTTGTTTGTACCATTTTTGTTTGAGTAGTCTATGCAAAGCAAGGAATTTGATGAGTTTGTATTCAATAAAGTAATTGTGAATGGAACCCCGTTAGGCGACACCGGCCGTCCAACACAGGTGCTCACGCACAGCTATGACATGGAGGAGCTCCGCCCAGACCTTTTGCCTGTCTCCTCTTCCACCACCACCACCACCACTCTAGCCTCTGACACTCTCCCCACCATCACCACCACCACCAATGCCCCTAGCCAAGTTGGTGGAGGTGGTGGAGGCACGGTAGTCAACTCAGGCCATGGTGTCGTCTCCACCGCAGTCCGAGCACAACAGACCCAGGACCTTGTGAGACTGCCCCCTCCGCCCTCCAAAGGTGCCGTGCCTGTGGTGTGCCTGTGGGAATGACACCCACACTCCAGTGGGGGCGGCCGCCTCGCCCACTGCGGCACACAAGCACTGTTTTCTCGCACTTACACTCATGTTGGGAATTGTCACTTGCAAGCAAAGTTGGATCCTAAGTATTCTGTTTCTCCATTTTCATTTTGAATTGCTTTTATTTTTAAATGGTTATACATTTTGCTGAATTTTATTTGTTTTCTTCATGTACCGTAAATCATTTTACATGTCCATTAATCTTGAAGAGATATATTCCTTCTCTCTTTAATTGAAAATAAGGGAGCTCTAGGTGTAGATGGCAGTTGCATCATGCCACATTGGAATTTACGAATAACCTGCCCTCGGTGATTTGCACAGCCATATGCTGATTGGCGAGAATGATCCAACTTTGGCTTGATCTGTGTGTTAGCAGTAGTTAAGGTTGACTAAATAACATCTTTGATTCTATGTCACTAGTGATGTTTACATCAAAAACCAGCTTACTAATTTATGTTTCATCTCTATGTGTTCTTACAACAATGGTGGTGGGCTGTGTTGGTATGTGATTACAGTATACTTTTATTTGATTTATTATCTTTTTTTTTTTTTTTTTTTTTTTTTTTTTTTTTTTTTTTTTTTTTTTTTTTTCTTTTCTTTTTCTTTTTTTTATACTTAAAAACAGGGGTGGAAAACTTCTTAGTTTATCTCAGTTTATGTGTATGTTAACTTGGTGTTGGACATTTTTTCTTGTCTGTTTTACCCATTAAATTAATTTCCTTCTCTTAACATAGCATCAGATTCATAAATGTTATGAGTGAGGAACAAGTTAATATAAATTGGTTCATCTGAGAGTAATACTATTTTAATGAAATACCAATGTGTGTGTGTGTGTGTGTGTGTGTGTGTGTGTGTGTGTGTGTGTGGTTTTTGTTTGTGTTTTCTTACATGTGTTCTATTTTGTTGTGTCATGTTTTTTGTTGTGTGTGTCTTGTGTGTATCTGTTGTGTAATGTACGTGGTGTGTGTGTGTGTTGTAATGTATGTGTGTGTGTGTGTGTGTTGTGTTGTGTGTGTGTGTACATGTGTGTGTGTGTGTGGTGTGTGTGTGGTGTGTGTTGTGGTGTGTGTGTGTGTGTGTGGTGTGGTGGTGTGTGTGTGTGTGTGTGTACATGTATGTGTGTGTGTGTGTGTGTGTGTGTGTGTGTGTGTGTGTGTGTGTGTGTGTGTGTGTGTGTGGTGTGTGTGTGTGTGTGTGTGTGTGTGTGCGCGTGCTTGCGTGTGTGCATGCATGGGTGTGTGTGTGTTTATGTTTGTGTATATATCTGTATATATGTATATTTAATGATGTCAGGGTATATATTGTCAGGGTATATTTAATGATGTCAGGGTATATCATCTTTCAGCAGAAGAGTGAAGTGCAAAACTTATTTTGTGATAGATCTGTTATTGTGTATATTCTCGTAATGAGAATAGAATTGCAGATCTCACATGTAAGAAAGGTTCATAGAATATGTAAAGGCTCAGTTTGATTAGATTATTGTATGAAGATAAATGATATCATGTGATTGATTTTCCAGTGGCTTTAGCATAACGAACAAATATAAAAGAAAAGAAAAAAAATTGTAAAATGTATTTTGCTCAGTAAATTTCTCTGGACTTTTTTTTTTTCCTTATGTGATTTGAATCTGATCAAGCTTGTTACTTTCTCATTGGAATTCCTACTTCATTGTTTATGCATGACGTGCATTGTTACAGATGTGTGAATTTGCAGCTTAACAGCGTACTAGTTCTTTTTGCGTGTCCTTACTTATATCTGGTCTTTGTCAGAGTCTCGTGTTTTGTGCATGTAAGTTTGCATCTGTCCAGCTTTGTAGATAGTGACTGTATATGCTTTGAGCTTCATTGATTATGATTTTAGCTGTATTTAGCTCAAGTTCAGATCTCATAGTAATCTGTGTTTATTAGGCTCCCCATAATGAATTGCTTTCAAAATGTGAACTTTATATTTTGAGATAATAAAGCATGTTTTTGTTTTTTTTTCTTTCTAAAGAATCAGTTAACTGTTTGTTTGTTTGTGTTTGTATTAATTTATAAAATTCAAGCATGGCTTTAGATGATCATGTTGAATTGCATTTTGTAATTTTCAAAATTGTCTCCTCTTTCACGTCATCTCACAACATGCTTTTTGTTTAATATTGCTGTTCTCTTCACCCCGTTCAGAGCCCCCAGTCAGAATATCCCATCAATTGTGTATATCAGCAGCTGCTAAAGAAAGCTCTCTTGTTGCAGGCGGCACCACCAGAGGGTCAGGACACACTGCAGTCAGCACCTATGATGCTGACGAAGTCCCGCAGTCAAACGGAAGCAATGGAATGGGGGGAATGGGAGGAGGTGGCCTGGGCAATGGGAATGGAGGAGGCCTTGGCGGAAGAGCCCAGAATGGCGGCCGAAACGGCAACGGAAGGGCAGCATATAACGAGAAGACAATGCTCTTAAGCTCAGACGATGAGTTCCAGTGAGGGCAGGGACACTACGGAGGATGTAAGTTGTAAGAGTAGGTTTTCTTGTTTAACCCTTTGGATCCGGATTCTAAGCATACTTGAGCGGCCACTCTGACGGGTGTGGAGCTTGTAGGCCAGGCACACACTAACACTTGTGTGCAGTGACAAGACTCTATTCCTCCCTTTGCAATATTGTTTTCTCTTTTTCTGCATAAGCATTTTTAGCTTTTTTGCCCTTTTCCAATCTCTATGTGTCATTGATTTGTTTTATGCAGATGTTAGTAGACTGTTTTCCGTGCACAAACTCCATCTCATTTATCTAGGTAGTCCATACGTCAGTGACTAATGATAACACTATGTAACATTTTGTTATTTGTGTCTTTTTTTTTTTAATATCAATTTTCTGTAATACAACCTGCGCCACCATTTATGGCGGCCAGAAATGGGATACTGAGCATGGAAATAGTGTCCTCCCTGAAGCAAACACTTTTCCAGTCATGGCTAATGGATGGTACATTCCACACTCAATTATTTATAGAAATAATGCAAAAGCCCCTTCCTAAATGCCAAGTGAGTCTCATCACCCTCCAAGAGCTTTGTGCACTAGCAGTGAGTCATTCCCATCACCCTGGTCTTCAACCGAAAGGCTAGCAACAGCAAGTTTGCATCACCCTGGTCTGCATCTAAATTTTCCTATGACAGCATGTGCACATCACCCACCACTAAAGCCAAATTTTTTCATATTATGATGGTCACGTCAACCTGATCGTACGGGTTAAGTAGTCCCCTACCCCCTTCTCTCCTCTCTCTTCTGTTCTGTCCTCTCTCTCTCTCTCTCTTCTTTCTCAACTTTCTATATCTCCTTTCTCTCTCCTCTCTCTCTCTCTCTCTGTCCTTTCTCTCCTCTCTTTCCTCTCCCTCCTCTTCCTTTCTCTCCTCTAGGCTTATGGCATATACATAAGTCTATTTCTGTTACCAATAGACCACGTGGCTCCAAATTCCAAATAAGAACCATTCATTCAGCGAGGGTGTAGATGACGATGTTATCTGACCTCACTTGACCCGACAGTTGTCACCAGTGCCCGACGTGGTAAGGTCGGCCTAGCCCTCCCCCTCCGGGAGGGTTGACCTGACACGTGACCCCACTTAGACATCATCTTGTGTGTTCCCATACTGTGTGGTACTCTTATCAATAAAGAGTCATGAGTCGTGACTAATGCACATGAGTCGTGACTAATGCACAACTCTCCCTCTCTCACATTTCAGACACAAGGTCTGATTTTTTCCTTTTTTTTCCCCACATTTTCTCTTCTGTTGCTGATTTTGAGCACCTGTTTTTTTTTTTTTTTTTTTTTTTTTTTTTTTTTTTTTTGGGGGGGGGTAAGTTCTTTGTGCATGTGCATTTGTCATATTCCTTATTTCTTCTCGTGTCTTTTTTTTTTTTTTTTTTTTTTATACATATATAGATTACTGAAGATTTTTCATTTTGTAGCTGAAAGCTCTTCAGAGTCATGCAAGCAAAAAAACATCAACATGCAAATATATATGTACACCCATACTCTTTTTTCCCCCAAAAAAAAATACTTTGACTAGAATGCAGGAGACCATATTCAGTATACTTACAAATTAATGTTGTACCTATCTTTATCTTGTATTGTATTAATGTCAGTGTTTTGTATGATTTTTCAGGTTGAGAAGAAACCTTCACTTCCGCTGCTGCCTTTGGGCCAATGCCTTTGCCTGAGGAGCTCCCAGGGACGGGATTCGTGGGACGTTGGGAACTGCCACAATTCTCGGCTTACATTTGTCTTGTCTTGGCTCTACTTTTATGCTGCTGCTGTCATCATTCTCCATTTTTCTTTCAATTCTGTACAACTTCATGTGTTACCTGGGTCTATGTATCTGTCTATCTCTCGCACTTTCTCTCTGCATAGAAATTTATTTGAATTGTGGCTTTGTCCATATTTTGATTGTGAAACTTAATTGGAGCACCTATGGTATTTTTTATTTTTCTTTTTTTTTTTCATGCTCAGGCATCAAGAATTAACCGGTTATTGTATTGGTGCTCCTCATTTTTTTACGTCTTAAAGGATCATAGCACATAAAATAGAAGAGTTCCTGTATATATGGACATTGGAAGCAAAAGTTCCTGGGGTTATTTCAAGCCTGTTTTAAACCTTAATTTTATATTTGCAGTACTTGATGTGTACAATGTTTTTTTTTTTTCTTCTTGTTAAGTTATTTTGAGTTTTTAGTTTTCTCCTTTATATATATATATATATATATCTTTCTAAGTTTGTAAGACTCTACTAGCAGGTGCTAAACAGGTTTGAGATGAAATGTGGAAGGGAAGCTGTTCATTTGTCCCCTCCTTCTGGGGTTCAGAAGGGTAAATGGATGTTATGGATAATTTCCTGGTTTTACCATCCAGTGTTTACAAATATTATTCAAACATGTTTCATAAATGAAGTTGTGATACTGAAAATCTTAAAAAAAAAAAAAAAAATTATTTAATTTCTTAATTTCTTTGATCCCCCCCCCATATGAATAAGAAAGTTTTATTTAGTTTAATCATTCACTCGATATTCTTTCCCCTACCCCCCTTGTCAGAAAGATAAAAGCTTTATTCCTGTCATTCCTTTGATTTTCTTCCCCATATCAGAATGCGACATTCTACTTATACATATATCTGTGTACACCCAGGTATGATTGTTATATGTATAATCTTTTGTAATAACAGATTTACAACTGCTTGTCATATATCAAGACATGTTCAAAATGTATAATGTATTTGTATGACGGGACTCTCTGTACAACATTATAATCTTGGAGAAATAAGCGATAGGAAAGTCACCTTGAGATAATACTCGGGTATTTATGATAACATGAAGGAAGGTCATCTTAACTATTTATTCATTTGTGTGTGTGTTTGGGTGTATGTTGCATCAGCTTTCCTTTCCTTAAGAGTTTTGATGTTCAGTTCTCAAATCATCCATTAGTGTGGAAAAGAATCTTCTTGTTCCTCTGAAAATTTATTGCATCATGGTACATATGTATCTGCTCTGATGGGCGTTGCTTGCCAAGAGGAGGAAACTCACTGTGTGTCCAAAATACTCAACCACAGAGTTTGCTAGTTAGCTAATAAGTGGCAGGAGGATATAAATACAAGGAAATTGTATTGTTAATGCCCAGAAGATTCACATTCCTTGTCTGGCAGTGTCTTATCACGGATTTTGAATTTGATATTTCTCCGGTCCTTGAATGTGAATGTCCTTTTTGACTGGTGTAAACATGAGTTAGTAATGTGGATATTGCAGAACATTACAAAAGCAAGAGAGGAAAATGCAAGGAAATTACTCCAGGTCAAAGCACAGTCATAGACCTTCATACACATTGCTATAGAACACAGATAACAGTAAAGCAGTTAAGATGGTCTTGCTTTTTATAAGTGTTGACAGACATTGCTATAAAAAAAAAGATAAATAAATAAGTAAAAAAAAAAAAAAAAAAATTGGCTTCAAAATTTAGCAATCATAAGAGATGAAAGGAGATGGTGATGTAATCATTACGATGAATAGCAATTGTCGTTGGATTTTTCGTCTCATGGATTGTCATTTAGGTGAACCAAGTGCTATCCTCGCTGGATCTTAAGATTTTCTGGAGGAAGATATAGATGAATATTGGACACTTCAATTGGTGCCTAAAAGATAAATCTGTATAACCCTATCTACATGATCTAATATTATCAGTTTCTGCAGAATATGCAACAGTGTATGATATTGCATATAAATAAAGTTTTTCTTATTTTTTCTGCAATGAAAGATATTCTATAGTTTTGTTGGTAATGATTTTCTAATTTATATACTTTTGTAGTTGTCTTGTCAGGAATTCAAATCAGTTCCTTAAAGATTCAGGGTGCGTTTGATATCATTGATTTCTTCTCTTTTTTATTATGGAAAATTACATATATACATATACATGCACTCACACAAATATTTGTGATTATTCAAACTATTTTTAGTAAGTATTACAGACACCACCACAAAATAAAACACACACAAACTCACCTACATATACACACAAGCGCACACAAACTTGCATGTGCCCCCCCTCCCCAGACACATACACACACATAAGAAAGGGTGCATACATTAACACTTTTGTATACATACATCTAAATGTAAATGACATGTATATATTTCTTCCTGTTTTCCCCCAAGAAATTGCTATTAATGTTATATTACTCACCATTATGTTAGGAGTCTTTCTACAAATATACAAGATGTTAAGATAAGATATAACAATCTGTAATGGCTGTCCAGAACATATTCTGATAAATGTTGTATGTAGTGTATGAATTATGTTGTACTTAAAGAACAGAAAAAAAATATATATATGAATAAAAATTGATGAAACTGAAATAATTTATTCAGTAAACTTGCATGAGAGTTGTTTGGCAAGGTACAAGACTATATAATACAAGATGTTTTGTTGTGGCTATAGTTTCATATAGGTAACATATGGATCTTGTAGAGCTTACTAATCCACACGTCAGAAGTGGCCTTGGACAGTAAGTAAACAAGCTAATCTCTGATTATCAAAATTTGGAGCTTTTTGCAACTCATTTCATTGATAAAAAAAATATATATAAAATGATAATAGATTTTATATATATAAGTATATATATAAATACATTTTTTGTGTGGTTCTTACTAGGCTTGAGTCCTGATTTTCAAATCATTTGAGAGTCTTGGAGGATAATATTTTCAGGACAAAGTAAACGACAGCCTTTCATATCATCCACTGTATCCGGAGGCGCTCGTCTGCTGGTACGTTGTTCTTGGCCATTGCTGAGGTTCCGTTTCTTTTGATATGTCACAAAGTATCCTTCCATGTAACTTTCTCAGTGGAACTGTTGTGTTATTTTTTATAGTTAAGAATAATAAAGGTAGTAAACAGAAGAGTTGCCAAGTGACTCGTATCCCACACATGATTGAAGGGATATTCTCCTGCGACTTACCATGCCAGTGATCTAACTATAAGGAGTAGCAGCTGTACGATGTTCCAAGCCATACTTTCGCTCAGCAATCGTAAAGGAAATTTGCCCAAAACCAAAGAATTTATTTGTACCATTCCATTTTAGATATCCGAGAATTTATGAAAATGGCAACTTTTTTCTTAAGGCAAATTGTAATGCACAAGTCAAACCAATTTTTTTTTTTTTTTTTTTTTTTTATGTATTTTGTTTGTGCCAGTTCTTGTTTTGCTGATGTACTTATTAAAGGAGGGATCTTGTTTGTGTAGGCTAGGCCTCTGATTATATTTTCATATAGCATTGATGTGCTGGTAATCATGTTTCATAATCTATAGGTGTGAAATGAATTAATAATTATTTTTCTTAGTCACTAGATAAATAGAATTTAGCGTAATAACAAATTATTTGGGTCAGAATATATTGGAATTTGTGTATGAATGTTTCTACTGAAGTGTGACTGGAAATTTCAAGTAGCTATATGAGGTGCACCCACAGAATGCGCAGTATGTGGGTCATACAAGCAGTAAGGGCCAGAACACGTAGCTTTTGTATCTTCTTAGTTGTTGATTTTCTGACAGCATATGTAGCACACCAAATGCAAATAGGAAGTGTGATGGAATATAATTATATTTTTTAGCCAGAAAATATGTAAGGGACGAATAAAACTTAATTGTTTACGGGTTTTATCCTTCCCAAGTTTTTGCAATATTTTACCAGCAAGCTTTGATAAGAGAAATATTTTCTTTTATTTTGGTCTTCTCTTTGATTGATAAAATATATTACTTACCCAAGGGTCACCATTGTCCAAGATTATGTTAGATGTTTTTTTTTTCTGTCTCTCTCTCTTTCTTATTTGTAAAAAAAAAATAATTTTGTTTTCTTAGCAGGAAATGAAAGGATAATCTTGTACCAATATGCACATTCAGATTTTTTTCTTCTTCCTCAGATACATAGAGCTTATAAAGTACTAAAGAGGAGGATGCTTCTGATATATAGTAACAAAGCAACCATTTCCCTGTTCTGTAAATATGATTGTATTCTTTATGTGGAGCAAGATAGCTAGGCAGAAGGAACAGTTTTCCAGAGACAGTAGAACACTGTTATACTATAGGTATGATAAGCAGGTTTGGCTCCCTTTCCAAAGTGGCTGAGTAATTATTTAGTCATCCCTTATCATATGCTGATCTTTCTCTGTGGATACACTTGTTATGGCTCATAATTTGAACACAGCATTGACCTCACAAAGTTAGATGTACAAGGGTGCAGTGTGCTGGGAGAATTTCTGATAGGCTTATAGGCAGATGATGATCTGTGGGAATGTGTATATTCATTCAAGAATTTCTTTTCATGTGGTAGATATTTCAAAATGAAAATTTGCTTTATTTTATCACATCTACTTTTATAGCTGTATTTTTAAGCTGTATGTCAACCCTGCTTGTATCTCTTGTCTTGCGATTACTACTTGTTTCTTATTTATTGAAGTGTGGATTTTCCTTTTTCTCTTTTCTGTCCTGTTTCTTTCCTTCTTTCATTTTTGTGTACAAGGTTTCTGCTTCCTGTATTCTGTGATGATTTTATATATATATATATTTTCTTTATTGTCCTTTCTGATACTTCTTTCTTTAATTTCAACAAATTGTTTTTTTAAGTGTCCTGTTTTCCTTTTTATGTTTGCTGGTGTAAAATATTTCTTTCTTTCTTTTTTGTCTCCAGCAAGAACTATTGTGTTTGCTTTCAAATTTGCAAAAAGAAACTAATAAAGATTATCAATTACTTTTTATCAAGTGTATCACCTCACCGCAAGGTTTATATATGCTTTGAAGAATAGCACATTGACTTGCCATATTATTTTTTGAGTACTTCATACAGAACAGATAAACAGCAAGTCTTGTATAGGAACATTCTTGTGTATTCCTGTGACTATTCTCAATCTATCCATTGTGATTATGTGTTTTAATTGTCACCATTGTAATCCTGATATGTTGTAAAAATGCGTTATGTGTAGCATGTAGCCCATAGACATATATATATATATATATATATATAATATATGAGGTATGAAATCATTGGAGTGGCTTCCTTGAACGTTTTATTTCGCCTTTCCTGATGGCCACACTAGGGCTGTCTGGTCGGTGATTATGCAGCCTACAAGAAATATCCTTTCTTAATGTCCAAATTTTTGATTTTTTAGATGTACAGATACTTTCCAATTCCATAAATGCAAAGTGAGACGATTTTATTCATTTCTGAAATATATATTACAGGAATGATCTAATAGTTGTCTAAAAAGACTAAACATGATGGATACTGTTCTCAAACTATGGCAAGAATAAAAAAAAAAAAAAAAGTAAAAAATCCATATTATGGAAATCCAAATTAGTCGTACTCAAAGAGACTTTTCTCAAGACCAAGGAGAATCTCAAGGACCAATGTATGATCATCAAAAAATGGCTGTGAGCAATTCCCTGAAACTAATAACTGCAACGCTTCTTGGGCAATCAACGGTCATGTAACTTTATTGAATACTGTGTGTGGGATGCCTAGGGGCTTGTGAATATAGATCCCCCTAAACCCTTGCTCATTGCTGTCGTGGAGGGCTAAGGAGACAGAGACTGAGGCCTAGTGTAGGGGATCAGCCCTCGCCTCAGCTAATTTTGCATTGTCTTTTCTTCTCTCTCTTTCCTTTTCCTTCTCTTCATCCTCTTCTTCTGTCCACTTCCTAAGGTGTGAGAGCTGTGCTGAAAGGCTGAAAAGGCTGGCTTTGTGTCAGTCTTGAACGGCCTTTGGTATTCCCTTGATTAATCACCGAGCCCTTCCCCTAATGGAGATCATCCTGAGGGGTAGACCATTTCTTCTCCCCACTTATGTCAGGCTCACCATCTCCAATAATAAAGATTTTTTTTACCCTCTTAAGGGGCATTAAGGCTTGTCCCTTCATCAACTACCCTATCAGAATTTGATTTCCCTAGTTTTCCTACCCATGCCTCTCCTATGACCACAGACCCGACCACTGATA
>NC_051425.1:11801750-11819355 GCF_015228065.2 Penaeus monodon | reverse complement strand
AGCAACAATGCAGCCATTCAACTGTTAGGTGATTTATAAAGAATAAAATACCTGAAAAATACAAATATATGTTGAATGTTTTACACTTGAATTCTGATGAAAATAAAATGATAAAGATGTGTAAATAGACATTATGTTCTAAATATGGGAAATATGACTGATTAATAGGCAGAATATGTTGTGTCACATGACAGCAGCACGAGGTGTACGGAAAGCTCCGTCACAGACGCTGTGAGAACCAGCAGCGAAAGGGTTAATACTTGTACCGGATCTATTTCCATCTGCCTGATTGATTGTCCTGTCTATGACAAGAACCGGTCAGACTGTGAAAACGACCTTCTCGCATGCCTCGCCGACTATGATGCAGTTGCAGTCCAGTGCCACACTATTCCTCCCAGAGGTCAACGCAAGTCCTACACCAATATTGCCAAGACTAGCTTTCGTAGACATGACCTCCCCCATGAAGTTTATATTGATGGAGTGACCTGTCTGTCCAAATCAACCCCTTCCGTGTAAATATCAGATATGTTAGCGTTTTGGCCACCCAACCAAACACTATGGCTTCACAGCCCTCTGCCCTCTATGTGCCTAACCAGGTCACTGCCGTTTAAACTGCTGCCATGCCTGCAAGCTTGTCAAACTAGGCCTAATTCTACATGAAGCCAGACCAGAAACACGCCGACAAGGTTTTTCTCTTTCTGCTTATCTTAAACTACTTCACTTGGCTCCCCTCCCATGTTCTCAAGATGTCTCAGCATCTCCCCCAGTATCTCTTCGCTCTACCCTGAACCATCCTATCTACTCCCTCTGTCTCAGAGTCAAATTACCTTTCCAGTCTAAATCCAGACACTCCAATCTCTACCACTTCCCCGATGCCTACTCCTCCTCCTCACTCTACATGTCACACCAGACAATCTAAATGTTCCACCCCATCTTCTAACACTTTCTCTAATACACCCTTTTCCTCTGAACTCTTGTTTCTCTGAACTCCCTTCCAGAAACTCTTGGATATGCAAAATTTCCTAAACATGACCCAAGAGAATGCTCCATTCCCTCGTCCACCCTCCAATACCTGTATTCCTAATCGTTCTACATTCAAAGTAGTTCCCTCTGCCCCTCTTCCTCCCACTTTCCCCTAAAAAAAAAAAAAACATCCCATCCTCTCCTCTATGTGCATCAGCATTCCCTCTTCCTTCCCCATTAATCTGCACATACAGCTATCCCTCGAACCTCAAGACCATATACCTCCAAATGTGTTCCATGGTGGAATTCTGATTGCACTAAACACTTCGCTTAAAACGTGCAGCCTGGAACAGTTACCCGCTAAAAGAGAGGTATTTCCAAATAAACTATCAGCCCTTTCTCCTTTAAAGAGCATCTGCCTATCTCCGTCGTACAATCCGGAAAAAATAGCTGGCGAAATTGTTTAAATAAATTTACATCCTCTACATCTATCTCAGATGTTTGGGCCAAATTCATAAACTATCAGGCAAACCCCCCCCATCCTGCCCTGTCCTCCATATTCGAAATACCCTCATTCTGATCCCCTCCAAGTCGCTAATGAACTGGGTGATATTTCACCCAGGTCAGTAGTGGTTCTCACCTTTCTCCACACTTCTCTTCTTTTAAGACCACCAGAAAAACGTACCCCCATTACCTTCACCCCATCCTCTGATGAGTCCTATAATGCCCCATTTTCTTCCTCTGAACTCTTTTACTGCCCTACAATCGTGCCGTAACACTCATGAAAGCCCTGACGGTTTTCACTACCGTATCTCCGGCAACTCCATCTTCCTCCTTATCCTTCCTTTTAAAAAAATTTACAACCACATATGGACATCAGAAAATTTCCCTTCTAATGGGCGAGAAGCTCTTACCTTCCCTTCCTGAAACCCAATAAATGGGGTACCTTTCCTCAAGACTATCGCCCATCGCACTAACTAGCTGTTTGTGCAAACTATTAGAGCGAATGGTGAACTTCCGCTTAAATGTGGTATCTTGAATCTTACAATCTTCTCTCCCTTTCCCAATTCGGTTTTCGCCGTACCAGAAGCACAGTGACCCCCTTGCTCATTTTGAGACATATTTTTACATCTGCATTTGCACGCCATGAAACCGACTAGCTATTTTTTTTATCTAGAAAAAGCATATGATACGACATGGGGGTACCATTTTCTCCAAAAACTGTCCTCTCTAGGCATACGTGGAAACATGGTGTCTTCATAAAGTCCTTCCTCCCCAACGCACTTTCCAGGTCAAAATCGCCTCTGCCACATCATCTTTCTTTCCCAAATCGAAGGTGTCCCAAAAGGGCAGTGTGCTCAGTACCACTTTATTCCTTCTTGCTGTTAATGATATTGTCTCAGTTTACCACCAGGACCTGGTCATCACTAATGTTGATGATTTAACATCTATGCCTCTGACACATCCATACCAAATCTCTACCAATTTCTTCATCTGCAATCTCATCAGTATCTTCCTGGGCCACAAACCATGGCTTCCGCTTTTCTACCTCTAAATCTTTCTCCATCCTTTTCTCTCGCTCAGGTAGGTCCCCTACCCCCACTCTTCTTATATGGCACTCCACTCCCAAAGCCGTTCCTCTGGCAAATTCCTAGGTGTCATTTTTGACTCCAAACTGTCCTGGCGAGACCCTATTCTACACATTAAAGAAAAAGCTCACCGCCGTCTTCGAATCTTAAAAACTCATCCCATATTCATGGGGGTCAGATCGCAAAAATCTCCTTCATCTTCATGTTACTTTGATCCTCTCCACTCTTGATTATGGATGCCATATCTACTCTCTGCCTCACTTCTCTCCTTGCCCATCTTGATACAATCCATCACTGTGGTCTTCGCTTAGCACTAGGCGCCTTTTTCTCCTCCCCAGTTGAGAGCCGTACACTGAATCAGGCATACATCTCTATCTCGACGTCGTGCCCTTCTCTCTCTCCGATGCTATGTTCGATTCCACCAATTTTCCCTCACTAAACTAACTATCCCACAACCCCTACTGCTTACCTTAGCTTCATCTCCACGATTACCTACTCCTTTCTCCACTCGCATGGATACCCTCCTCTCCCATTCCCCTTTCCCCCATCTCCAACCTCTCCGTTCTCTGTCCATTCCGTCTCTCTGCTTATACCTCACCCCCAAATTTGCTCTTCTGTTTTCCCCGACCTACCAAAATCAAATATCCCTCCTACTCTCCTTCTCACACATTTCCTTGACCATGTCTCCACTCATTCCTCTAGTATTCACGTATATACTGATGGCTCCAAATCCACCTCCGGTGCTGGTTTTGCAGTAATCTTTCCAACTCGTACTTTCAAATACTCCCTTCCTCCTGAATCCAGTGTCCTTACTACAGAACTGTATGCACTCCTTTTTGCTCTAAAACACATATACTCACTCTCCTCTTCCTCTTTTACAATTTTTACTGACTCCCGTAAGTCATTAACTCTCATAAAGTCAATACACACCACCAACCCCCTTGTTTGTAAGATCCAGAACTGGTTGTTCTACCTATCCACACGCCATAAAAACAATCAAATTTGCTGGGTGCCCAGCCATGTTGGAATCCCCGGCAATGAACAGGCAGATACACTAGCACGCCACGCCTCTATGTCCACATCATACCAACCACGCTTCTCACATATCCCAGCCACGGATTATTACCCACACTTTAAGACCTTCTTGTTTAATTGATGGCAATCTTTTTGGTCAAGCCTCCGCACTAATAAATTACATTCTGTAAAACTATCAATCTCCTCCTGGTCAGCTCCATTTCATCGGAACAGACGTTGGGAGATCGCTCTCGCCTGACTACGCATTGGCCACACCCGTCTAACACACTCCTATCTGATGTCACAATCTGATCCACCCTTATGTTCCTTATGTAATGTTCCCCTTTCAATCCCACACATCCTATTGTCGTGCCCACGTTTTGAAACAACCCGTACCTCTGCTTTCCCCCACCTATCCTCCCTTCACCGACCTCCCAACCTATCAGACATCCTTACAGAATCCCACACTTTCTGCTTCAACAACCTATTCTCTTTCCTCAAACGCATACATATCCTTCATCTAATCTAACTCCTTACCACACCCGACCCTAACCCTTTCACTCACCAATTCCTTTGCCCAGCTTAGACAACTAATCACTAACTCAACCACCCTTCCCTAACATTAACTATAGTGCTACATGACCTTAGATGTCTAGCACATTTCTCTTGCTTTTAACCATTAACCATTAACCATTCCCCGTTAGTCTTACCACTCTCTCCTGGCTGCTCATGTAACTCCCCAATGCCACACCAATGTCCTCCAGGTAACCCCCTCCCTCCTGATATTCTTCCTGATACTTCACCACCTTCCCCTCTTCCCTTATATCATTCTCTGGGTTATTCTCCTACTTCAACAGCAACCATTTCTACTCGTGTCACCCGCTGATTTGTTTCATAATGGCTCTTTTGCAGTTTTCCTTATGCATTGTTACTTTCCCTCCCTCATACGTATACTCTCCATTTGATTTAATCGTCTTATACCCTTAACCCCTTCCCCTTTACAAATCTCCACCGCACTCCATATGCTCCCCCCTCCATACCCTCTTCGCTACCATTCTATTCTTCAGCGCTCTATAAACCTTTAACAACGAACACACCTTATCCAAATCGTTAACTCATTTCTATCCTTTTCGCCTCAATACTTTACCTTAGTGCTATATGACCTTTGATGTATGGTTAAGATGATGATAATACACACACACCACGCACGCACGCACGCACGCACGCACACACACACACACACACACACACACACACACACACACACACACACACACACACACACACACACACACTCTCTCTCTCTCTCTCTCTCTCTCTCTCTCTCTCTCTCTCTCTCTCTCTCTCTCTCTCTCTCTCTCTCTCTCTCTCTCTTATTTGTTTTAACTTAACCATTACTACTCTGTCTACCTTTAACTCTAGAACACATTCGTAAAGTGAATTACCGATTATATACCACCTCTGTTCTTGATTTTTTTTTTTTTTTTTACGGTAGATTCATGTTTGAGCCGCCGTGGTCACAGCATGATACTCAAATGTAGTTTTCATTTTGTGATGCTCTTGGAGTGAATACGTGGTAGGGTCCCCAGTTCCTTTCCACGGAGAGTGCTGGTGTTACCTTTAAGGTATTCATTCTCTCTATTTATCCGGGCTTGGGACCAGCACTGACTTGGGCTGGCTTGGCCACCCAGTGGCTAGGTAGGCAATCGAGGTGAAGTTCCTTGCCCAAGGGAACAACTTGACTAATAGTGGATAATTATCCATTTTCTACTACAAAGCCTCCTCCTTTACTGAAATCCTGTCTACGCCCCTGCAGATTAGGCTAGGCGATATTGTGTCATCTTTTGATAACTAAGAGTAGTTAGACAAAATACAAAGTGAAATACAGATTTCAGAATTTGGATATCCCCATATTTACTCTTCCTAACAATTAAGAAAAAGAAAATGATAAAAAGAAAAGTTACCAGAAACCAAGACGAAGGACGAGACAAGAACTCGAATTGTGCTCATATTCTGCGAAGACGTAAAGATCATTTATGGGCAACGTACACGGCGTTGGACAATACCTAATTAAAGTGAAAAATAGAATCCTGAATTAAGGAATACATATTATCAAATATATAATTTCAAGCTTTTTTTTTATTTGATATTTTTACCAGTATAGGCCGCGGTGGCCGAGTGGTTAGAGCATCGGACTCAAGACTCTCACAACGGCAATCTGAGTTCGAGGGTTCGAGTCACCGGCCTAACCGCTGGGTGGGCAAGCCAGCCCAAGTCAGTGCCGGTCCCAGAACCGGGTAAATAGAGATGGTGACTCGATAAAAACACCGGGCGGAAGGCAACGGCAAACCACCGCTCTAAATTGCCAAGAAAATCATGGAAATCCATGATCGCCATCGTCCTTGTCGGACAGGGCACTTGGAAAAAAAAAAAGATACAGAGAGACGTCAAATAAAATTCACTTACACTCGCACCCACATGCACACCAGCATACATTGATCGCCACAACACCCACAGTTAACTCCCACGACTGCACCCGATGGCAAATCCACACACACACGCACGCACGCACGCACGCACGCACGCACGCACGCACGCACGCACGCACGCACGCATACACACACACACACCACACACACACACACACACACCACACACACACACACACACACACACACACACACACCGAACCCACACACACACACACACGAACACACACACACACACACCACACAACCACCACACACAACACACACCACACACACCAAACACACCACACAACACACACACACACACACACACACGCACCGCACACACGCACGACACACACGCACCACACACACACACACCACACACATACACACCACACACACACACACCACACACCACCACACACAAACACACACACACCCCACACCACACACACACACACACACACACACACACACACACACACACACACACACACACACACACACACACACACACACACACACACACACACACCCACACACCACACACACACACACACACACCACACACACACACACACACACACACGCATATCTACACATCATTATCATCATGAAGCGGAATGAAACGGAAAAAAGGAAAAGGAAAAAAGGAAAAGGAAGAAGATGGATGAAATAAACACACCGAGAAAGGAAAATCAATTTGCAGGATGACAAAAAAATATTGCAAGTGCCTACTTTGCAATGGCTGGTATCCACAGTTGTGGTTTCTACTCTCTCTCTCTCTCTCTCTCTCTCTCTCTCTCTCTCTCGCTAGCTCTCTTTCTCTCTCTTCTCCTCTCTTCTCTCTTCTCTCTCTCTCTCCTCTCTCTCTCTCTCTCTCTCCTCTCTCTCTCTCTCTCTCTCTCTCTGCAGCTCTTTTCTCTTTTTCTTCCTCTCTCTCTCTTCTTCTCTCTCTCTTCTTCTCTCTCTCTCTCCGCTTCTTTTTCTTTCTTTCTCTCTCTCTCTCTCTCTCTCTCTCTCTCTCTCTCTCTTCTCTCTCTCTCTCTCTCTCTCTCTCTTTTTTCTCTCTCTCTATCTATCTATTTCTCTCTCTCTCTCTCTCTCTCTCTCTCTCTCTCTCTCTCTCTCTCTCTCTCTCTCTCTCTAGTTTAGTCGGTTTCTGGCCGATTTTGGCGTTCGTCGTGGCCAATTTTCTCCGAGAGCCAGATGGCAACACTGAAAATAGGATTTCTCACTGGCGTCGAATCTAGTTCTTCCAAAAGCCACGTGGTTGACAGAGACGTCCGTAGAGGAACTAGCATCCTAGGCCGCAGAATGGGACAGCCATGGTATTTCCTGGGAATAGGTATCTAAGTTATTATAGTTAGGTTATACTAAAATACATGTTCCTTATTAAATTTTTTTTTAATTTTTATAGTGATACAACTACTATTCTATGTATGTTTTAATAATAAAAGTTAGTCATTGAAAAATTTTGTTTTCAAGGCTGAATCCTGCCTTAGAAATACGTCTAAGTGGTTTTCATGTGTTTATGATAATAAGCGAACGATAGAGTCTTGGTTTACGGTAATTTCAAAATTTTCTGAAATTGTTGATCCTTACATAGTTTCAGGACTAGGAGATTTGTTATCCCAGAAGATGAAGGTAGGATCTGGAGGTTATGCTAATATTTATCTGACAAAAATCCCGGGAGTCGCTATGCCGGTTATAGCTAAGATCAACACGAAGAGAGGCAGGTATGGCGTTGAGCACTTAACTCGGCACGAGGCTTCGATTTTGGCTTATCTGAGAGGCCGGGCGGGCGCGCCTAGGATCTTCTGCTGCGAGCCAAAAGCTGGCATTATCATCATGGAGTGTCTGGGCTTTAATAACCTGTATTCACTGTTGCACCGTAATAAGCTTGACGATCGCCAGTTGTTGAAGATAACGATCTCACTTACGAAGCAGGTGAAGGAGTTAAGTGACTGCGGAATAGTCCCCGCTGACTTGAAGGCTGATAATGCTATGGTGACGTACGAAAACGGAGAGCCACAGGTCCATCTGATAGACTTTGGATGCGCTACGAAGATCGGTCGGAAGTCCCACTTCAGAGACCGCCGTCTCTGCTGGAGGCGGGAGGTAATGAAGCGCCCTTGGTACGCGGCCGAAATCTTCCGGGGTGGAGTTCTTGATCACAGAACTGATATCGTGGGGTTATCTTTCACCCTGAGGCAGATTTATCCGTTTTTGGAAGCCAAGAAGCCTGCTCTGCTAGAGCTTCTGGAGAGGGGTATGGACTACAGCAAGATGAAACGCCCCTCCCACGGTGTATTCCTGAAGTACCTGGAAGGCGAGTTGGCTCTGCTGGAGGATGGTGTAGCATAATGATATCGTGGTTACGACGGGACGAAGCCTGTGGCATACCTGATAGACTTCTCCGCAAAGATAGGTCACAAAGCGCGCACCAAAGATTAGCGAAGTTTGATCAGAGGTTTTCAGCATTGAGCCGGGCTATCTTTGCCCTGCTTCCGTTTAGAGTCATAGATCTCGGCAGCTGGCATAAAGAGCCAGAGGAGGCAACTGGAGAACACTGTGGCGGACAACATCCATATGGCAACACTGTAACTGCCTGTAGTATCCCGGATGTAGCCTGTTGAAGGATTGGTAAGAGAATTGCCGATGTAGTGATTGCAAATACATCAGTTAGGAAATGTGGAGTTGCATTTCTGTAAATAAGTATTTATATATATATATATACACATATAAAGACCGACTGTTGGACATCTTGAACAAGAGGAAATTAAAGTTTATTGGTCATGTAATGAGAAGTAAAAGTATTGAGAAAAACTTGCTGACAGGGATGGTGATAGGAAACAGAGGAAGAGGCAAACCGAAGACAAGACTGAGCGACAATATCAAAGATATTTGTGGGCTGTCGATGGTACAAGTGGAAAGAAAAGCGTAAGATCGAGTTTAGTGGCGAAGGATGGTGGAGAGGTCCACGGCTGCTCAAACATGAGCATACCGTTATTGATGATGATATATAGTTTTACATCATATCACATTTTTAGTTAAGGAAGGTTATAACAGCAATAAACTGCTAAACCGCCTTCTCCTCAGGAGCAGTTGGAAGTAGCAAGGATAATATAAACAGTGAGCAAGAAATAATAACTTTACAGTTTTATTATACACACACAAGCAAACACACACACACACACACACAGACACACACACACACACACACACACACACACACACACACACACACACACACACACACACACACACAAAAGCATTTTGCACTTTTTTTACCATTATGATATTTAGAGTGGAATTATGACCATTCTGGTATCTAGGAATTATCCCTCGGTTACTATTAAAAATGGTTT
Organism: Penaeus monodon; assembly: GCF_015228065.2. NCBI lineage: Eukaryota > Metazoa > Arthropoda > Malacostraca > Decapoda > Penaeidae > Penaeus > Penaeus monodon. Next base: position 11,809,947 of record NC_051425.1, on the reverse strand, counting down.
TAATATACATTTTATACTTATTTGTAATAATCTTAGCAGTGTTGTTTGTAGTTGTGGGATTAAATTATTTGTTTCCTGCCGTACTTTCTACATACGAGTCTTGGTTCTCCAAAATATCTAATTTCACAGTTTTTATCGAATCTTATGTGATTCCAAACTTAACAAAAATTCTGCCCTAAGGCAAAGTAATAGGCTTTGGGGGTTATGCCACGGTTTATCTGATAGATGCCTAGAATCTCAAGAGTAGCGTAAAAACTCAGGTAATTGTGAAGGTGAACAAAAAGGAAGGCAATTTTGGCGTTGAGTATGTGACACATCATGAGGCTGCCATCCTAGCTTATCTCCGAGGCAGAGCAGGGGCCCCGAGGCTGGTTGCCTGTGAACCCAAGGCAGGTGTCATCGTCATGGAGTACCTCGGACCGGATACTGACGGACTCGTCAGAATAAGAATTCGCACCGACAGGGAGTGTTATGAGTTAATGCTTTCGCTTTCGAGGCAGGTGCAGGAGTTGAATGCGTGCGGGATCGTCCACGCTGACTTAAAGCATAATAATATCATGGTTACCTACGACGGGGCGAAGCCTGTGGCCCACCTGATAGACTTCGGGTTTTCCACGAAGATAGGTCAGAAGTCGCACATTGGTTATTACTGCGTAGACTGGGAACATGAGCTCTAGATCCGTTCTTGGTACGCAGCCGAAATCTTTAAATACGAAGTATTGGACGAAAAAACCGATATAGTAGGGTTGGCCCATTCAATTTAGAGTATGCTTAGTCTTCTGCAGTGCAAGAATGTGGACCTTGAAGTGCTCTTAGATTAGGCTGCGTCTCATGACAAGAATGAGCGCCCCCCCGTAGATGCGTTCATCAGCTTTTTCGAAAAAACACTAAATGATCTCGAGCACAAGACCGCACTAAATTGCCAAGAAAATCATGGAAATCCATGATCGCCAACGTTCTGGTAAGTAAGATACAGGTAAATTTGCTGAGGCAAATGCTGTATTTGGAGAACTGTGACGTTCTCCTTCCGGGATCTGATCCTTTATATATATATATATATATATATATATATATATATATATATATATATATATATATATATATATATATGCTTTTGATACTGTTGATCACGATATCCTCTGGAATAACATGAACGATATGAAGTTTCCAAAACACATCCTCCAACTAATAAAAGCCATGTATGACCAAGTGGAAAGAAAAGCGTAAGATCGAGTTTAGTGGCGAAGGATGGTGGAGAGGTCTACGGCTGCTTAAACATGAGCATACCGTTATTGATGATGATGATGACCAACAACAGGCTGCTGTGGGAACCACTTGTGGGTTAGCAGAATGGTTCGAAGTCAAACAAGGAGTGCGACAGGCTCCGCACCTCTTTAACATATATTCTGAAACAATTATGAGCAGTGCTCTAGAGAATTTTGAAGGAACTGTGGATGTTGGAGGATACAAAATATCAAATCTGAGGTACGCCGATGATATGGTTTTGGTTGCCAGCAGTGTCACTGAACTGCAACAACTACTAGATGGGGTTGGGGAAGCAAGCGAAGGGGCTGGCTTGTTTCTTGATGCCAGGAAGACTAAGATCATGAAGATTCAGGGATGGCCGGCAGTGGGCAGTGATGAACATGTTGCAATCAGTGGAGTGATTGTGGAAAATGTGAAAGAGTTCACTTATCTTGGAGCTGTTTTAACTAATACATATGATGATTCACCGGAGATAAAAAGAAGAATTGCCATTGCCAAAAACGCCACAGTTGCTCTCAATAACATTTGTCCTTGCGGACAAAGCTGAGGTTATTAAACTCATTAGTTTTCCCAATTGCATCATATGGTTCTGAGTGTTGGGTGCTGAAGTAGATAGACAAGAAAAAGATCAATAGTTTTGAAATGTGGTGTTACAGACGAGTACTGCGTATTAGCTGGACAGAGAAGAAAACGAATGATGAAGTGCTGAGAAAAATAAATTGTAAAGACCGGCTGTTCGACATTTTAAACAGGAGGAAATTAAAGTTTATTGGTCATGTGATGAGAAGTAAAAGTATTAAGAAAAACTTGCTGACAGGGATGGTGATAGGAAACAGAGGAAGAGGCAAACCGAAGACAAGCCTGAGCGACAATATCAAAGATATTTGCGGGCTGTCGTTGGTACAAGTGGAAAGAAAAGCATAAGATCGAGTTTAGTGGCGAAGGATGGTGGAGAAGTCCACGGCTGCTCAAACATGAGCATACCGTTATTGATATATATATATATATATATATATATATTTTAATATATATATATATATATATATATATATGTGTGTGTGTGTGTGTGTGTGTGTGTGTGTATAAGAATTACCATTGCCAAAAACGCCACAGTTGCTCTCAATAACATCTGGAAAGACCGAAGCATTACCTTACGGACAAAGCTGAAGTTATTGAACTCATTAGTTTTCCCAATTGCGTCATATGGTTCTGAGTGTTGGATGCTGAAGAAGATAGACAAGAAAAAGGTCAATAGTTTCGAAATGTGGTGTTACAGACGAGTACTACGTATTAACCGGACAGAAAAGAAAACGAATGATGAAGTGCTGAGAAAAATAAATTGTAAAGACCGGCTGTTGAACATCTTGAACAAATGGAAACTAAAGTTTATTGGTCATGTGATGAGAAGTAAAAGTATTAAGAAAAACTTGCTGACAGGGATGGTGATAGGAAACAGAGGAAGAGGCAAACCGAAGACAAGCCTGAGCGACAACATCAAAGATATTTGCGGGCTGACGATGGTACAAGTGGAAAGAAAAGCGCAAGATCGAGCTGAGTGGCGGAGGATGGTGGAGAGGTCCACGGCTGCTCAAACATGAGCATACCGTTATTGATGATGATATATATATATATATATATATATATATATATATATATATATATATATACATATATAATTCCTTTTCTTTTAATCCCTGCATGCTAAGCGCCCCTTCCGAGGCCTACGTGCAAGTGGCCCGATCGTGAGGTATCCACTCGCTATGAACAGCATCGTCGCCCCAAGCATGGCCATGAATCTGTCTAGTCCCATGTAATGCACCATGATGAGGTTGAATATACTCATGAAGGCCCCCACACCACATCCCCACACGCCCATGGTCACTCTGATCCATGCCATGTCCGTCAGAAGGGTAAATGCTGGAAAAAGAAAAAAAGTTAAAATTAATAATAATGATTAATGAAATTAAATAGAATGCAAAATATCGAAAGTAATAGTGCTTGAAGATGCATAGGACAGGGAGAGAGAGAAAAAAAGAGAGAGAGAGGGGGGGGTGAGAGAGAGAGAGAGAGTGGGAGAGAGAAAGAGAGAGAAAGAGAGGGAGGGAGAGAGAGAGAGAAAGAGAGAGAGAGAGAGTAGCGGGGGGGTGCATGTATGTGTGTGTGTGTTTAAATCATTGCTAGCACCAATTATGAATATTACTTTATGATTCCATACATACACTGCAGTATAAAGACCCAGGCAACTACATGATGTTTACATGGCGCCAGGTAGTTTGTCAAACACGCATCGGTGATGACACGAATATAATGATGATATCTATCTATATCTATATCTATATCTATCTACCTATCTATCTATCTATCTATCTATCTATCTATCTATCTATCTATCTATCTATCTATCTATCTATCTATCTATCTATATATAACCCCGTCAGTCTCCTCTGCCTCCCAAATACTCACTGAGCATCGACGCCGTGATCGTAAGACCGCCCAGCATGTAGCAGACTCGGAAGTTGAACATCTTCATGTCCGACAGCGAGGCCACCGTGATTCTCGTCAGCATGTTGCAAACGGCCGAGAAAGAGACGCAGGCGGCAGCGTCTCCGAGCGAGTGCCCCGCTTCCTGCATCGCGAACGGGACGAAGGCCAGGAAATTCAGGTAGCCATTGAAGATGACCGTTGCCCCGACGGCGATGATGGCGGCCCGCGCCGAGGTGAGGATCCGCAGGTCCTCGAGAGTCGACTGGACGATGCGCCAGACGAGCGTTCGCGTCGGCGGCCTCGGGTTGTTCGACCGACGCGCCAAGCCGCCCCCGAGGGCGCCCGACGGAGATCTTGCGACGACGCGCTCAGCGAGAACACCCCTAGGTTTCAAGTGCCGCTCCACGGGGTGGAAAACAGCGGCGCCCACACAGCAGTTGAGGACAACGCCCCCGAGGATGAGCGTGGCGCCCTTGTAAGCATACTCGTCCTGCAGGAGTTTGACGAGGGGCGGCCCCAGGAGCTGACCGCCGCAGTCCCACATCATGATGATGCCGCTGGCCAGGCCGCGCCTCGTCGTGAAGTAGTGAGGGACGATCATGTAGCTTATGTTGGAGAGCAACCCGCACGCGATGCCTGGAAGGGAGGGAAGGAGTGATTATTCAGGGAAATTCCTGCTTAGATAAAAAGGTAAAATCAGGAGCAAAATAACGAGACAGAGACACAGAGAGAGAATAAAAAACAGAAATAAACAGAGACAGAGACAGAAAACGAGACATAAAGATAAAGAGACAGACAAGAGAAAAAGAACGAGAGCAAACCGAAACTTGACCAAGAGGCGGCCACCCCGCCAGACACACACACACAGTGGGACCCCAACTCACCCCCAAGAACAGAATACGTGAGGAAGAGAACCCAGGCGGACGTAACGAAGGCGGACGAGATCGTCGAGGCCGCCAGCAGGAAGGCGGCAACGAAGGTCACCCTCCTCCAGCCGCATTCCTTGATCAAAGGACTCAAAGGAGGGCCCGTCAGACACCACAGGAAGCCGAACATGTTGAAGATCCAGGCCGTCATGAGCGAGGACGTCCCGAGATCCAGCAGGAGAGCGGAGAACACGATGCCGAAGCATTGGCCAATAACGTCGACCAACACCTGGACAGAACGTTGTACAGGTCATTACCTTCATTGTTATCATTATCAGTTATTTTAATTATCATTGCTATTATTTATTATTTATCATTATTATTATCATTATTATCGTTATTATCATTATTATTATTACTATTATTATTATTATTATTATTATTATTATTGTTATTACCTTTATCATTATCATCATCATCATCATTATTGATTTTATTATTATTAGAATTATTACTATATTTTTTTATTATTATTATTATTATTACTATTGTTATTATTATTATTACCATCATCATTATTATCATTACTATTATCATTATTTCTATTAATATTATTATTGTCATCGTTATTAGAATTATTATCATTATTATTATTATTACTATTATTATTATTATTTTATACGAAAGGTTCCTTAGATCTGCTAATTAAAATCAAACACCGAGTCACTACCAGCGACCTAGGGTGATTGAAGTTTGAGGTAATGGAACATCAACGAGAACATGCAAAATATGCAGAACAACCACAAATCAAAACTTCCAGTCAAATCAATTCACTCACACAAAGAACACATCAGATTGATAATGGTCTTCTGAGAACATGTGCTGTGCTGTTTAAGACTATTTTTTGGATTTCTTCTAATTTTGGATTTCCTGGTATTTGCTCAAGAAACTTATCCGTACCTTTTTTTATAAGGCCAAGAGCTCCAATAACAACAGGCAAAGTTTTGGTTTTTAAATGCCACATCTTTTCCACCTCTATTTCCAGGTCTTTATACTTTGATATCTTCTCGAACACTTTTTTTTTTGTTAGGACGTTTCTGTCTGAAGGGATGCTCATATCTATAAACAGGCAAGTGTTGTTTATTTTGTCCTTGATGACGATATCTGGACGATTTGCCTGTATAGTACAATCTGTGTGAATTGGAAAGTTCCACAAGATTGTAGCATCTTTGCCTTCAGTAACTAACTGGCACTGGATGGTGTTTGTACCATTTATCCTGCGTTCCGATAGAAAAGTGTTTACAGATCTTCCAGTGCAGGTACTTGCCCACTCTGTCGTGTCGATTTTTGTACTCATTCGGTGTTAATATTGAATAAAACCCTCTGTTTCCCCTTTTAGTCCAGAGCTTCTAAGCCACTGGTGGGTTGCAATTTCATCTACATCAGTGTGTTTGCTTCGAGTTGCAAACTGTCCATGGAGAGGCTTTTCATGCCACCTAGATTCAAGTTTTTCTTGTCCAACCTTCTTTGCTTTTTGTTTTTTATGTTTAGCAGCCAGTGTTGGCAACATATGTTCGATATTTTCGCTCTCAATACCTAATTCCTGAGAAAATTTATTTGATTCCTTTTCTATTGACTGTAACCTTTTAGAGTTTTCATGTACTGTAACTAATTGAAGCATCCAATCGCTGGTTAGATCTAAGTATTGCAAGAGACCAATCGTTGTTGTTTTGTATGATAATTCCAACTGCATGATCCCCCTACCTCCTTTACTTCTAGGGACGTACAGACGGTCTACGTCTGATTTAGGGTGATACATTCTGTTGCATGTCAATTGCTTCCAAATTTTGGTGTCAATTTGTTTGAGTTTATGCAAGTTCCAGTTTATCACGTTAAAACTATATGTAACCACAGGTATTGCAAGAGTGTTGATTGCTGTTAATTTGTTCTTTGAGTTTAATTCTGTTTTCAGGATTGACCTTACTCTTCGGATGCATTCTGTACGTATTTTTTTCTTCATCTATGATTGTTGTATCATTTCCTTCGTTTATTCCTAGATATTTATAGGTTTCTTCCTGATCCAATTCTTATATTACGATATCAATACTTAACTTTATATTGTCAGATGTCACTAGTTTTCCTTGCTTAAAGGTTGCTTTAGCACACTTATCGAGACCAAACTTCATACCTATGTCATCACTGAAACCTTTTACAGTTTTCAGCAACCTTTCCAATTCATTATCATTCAGAGCGTAAAGTTTCAAGTCATCCGTATAGAATAAATGATTGATCTTTTTGTCCATGATCTTATATCCATACCCTGTGTTGTTAAGAAGCTGGGAGAGTGGGATAAGTACCATACAGAATAAAAGAGGGGAAAAAGAGTCACCCTGGAAGATTCCGGATCTGATTCGCATGTTGTTTGAAATAAGAGTACCGTTCATGTGTTTGAGAGTAAGATTTGTCTCCCATAATGTCATGCTGTTTCGAAGAAAGTTGATTAAGACAGGAGAGACTTTGAGAATTTCTAATGATTTCAAGATCCAAGAGTGTGGGACACTGTCAAAGGCTTTTTTATAGTCGATCCAAGCAGTACTTAGATGTCTGTGTTTAGTATGAGCATTTTCGAGAATCATTTTATTTATGAGCAGTTGATCTTTACATCCGTATGATCCTCTGCGACACCATCTTTGTTCGTTGGGAAAAATGTTTTGTTCTTCCATGTGTATGTAGGTTCTTTTAGTTAAGATTGCGGTAAGTAATTTATAGGTGGTTGTTAAGCATGTAATGGGTCTGTAGTTTTTTTGTGTTATCTGTTTCGTTACTTTTGGCCAAGAGATAAGTAGTCCCTTGACATAACCATTTAGATGTTAAGTTAGGCTCTAAAGTTAAAGCTCTAAAGTTATTCTGAGTTAAAATTAGATGCTAATTTGGCATGCGCTGAAGAAAGAGTAAGGCCGCGGTGGCCGAATGCTTAGAGCGTCGAACTCAAGACTGTCACGACGGCAATCTTAATTCGAGGGTTCGAGTCACCGACCGCCGCGTTGTTCCCTTGGGCAAGGAACTTCACCTTGATTGCCTACCAAGCCACTGGGTGGCCAAGCCAGCTCAAGTCAAGTGCTGGTCGCAAGTCCGGATAAATAGAGAGAATGATTACCTAAAAAAGGTACCACCGGCACTCTCCGTGGAAAGGAACAACATTAAATTACAATTAAGTATCATGCTGTGACCACGGCGGCTCAGACATGAACCTACCCTACCGTTAAAAGAAGAAGAAGAAAGAGTATTAAGCCAAAAATTTGGGATCTGGTCAACCCCATTATTATTATTATTATTATTGTAATTATCATTATTATTATAATAATCATTATTATTATTATCACTTTTATTATTGTCAGTAACATTATTATTATTATTTTATTATTATTATTATTATTATTATTATTATCATTATTATTATTATTATTATTATCATTATTATTATTATTATTATTATTATTATTATTTTATTATTATTTCATTATTATTATTACTATTCATTATTATTATTTCATTTATATCTATTCCCAAATTTTATTATC
>NC_051425.1:11797273-11799773 GCF_015228065.2 Penaeus monodon | reverse complement strand
ACGCTCTTGTTGATCGAGTTCATGGCTCCTGTTGCCAGACCAATCCGTCTACTGACTTCCTGGTCTGACAACCCAGAGATATGGACTACGCTACCAAGGTATGTAAAACTCTCAACGTCCTCGCCGCAAGCATGGATCGACTGAACGGGTTCCCCTAACAGGCCCCCAAAGTCCTGAATCTTGGTCTTAGTCCAGGAGACCTCTAGGCCTAGGGGTTTCGCCTCCTTGCTAAATGCATCAAGAGCCGCCACAAGTGACTCCAAGGACTCAGATAGATATATTATATATATATATATATATACATATATATATATATATTATATATATTATATTATATATATTATATATATATATATATTTATATATATTATATAATTATATTGTATATATATTATATATGTAATATATAAATTATATATATATATATATATATATATATATATATTATAATTTATAAATATATATCTATCTATCTATCTATCTATCTATGTATATATGTATATATATATATATATATATATATATATAAAATATATATTATATATACATATATATATATATATATATATATATATATATATATATATATATATATATATGTATATATACATATATAATATATAATATATATACATATATAATATAATATATACACACACACACACACACATATATGTGTGTGTGTGTGTGTTTGTGGTGTGTGTGTGTGTGTGTGTGTGTGTGTGTGTGTGTGTGTGTGTGTGTGTGTGTGTGTGTGTGTGTGTGTGTGTGTGTGTGTGTGTATGTATATTATGTATAACTCCCTTTTACCTTTCTACCATCAAGTTCTGACCCTCGGCAGCGACACAATCTATAGATACAGCCAATACGACACAGCGCATCCGGACTTACATGACTTGCGTGGGCCAAATGAAGGAACGCGTGCGCACACACAATTCTTTATACATACTGCCCATATCATTTCTCAATTACGAACGTTAGTGTCCTGCCGCAGACTGGCGAAAAAAGATCTTAGTTTAGGATAAGGTGACACCTTATCTTCAACTGACCACTCAGCTTGCAGATATGGCACATGCCACTCCACACACACACACTGCATATATGCATGAAATATATACACAAAAAACAAGCACAATACAGGCTTAGTCATTGTCAAGCTCGTGGCGAATGGTGCATCTCCTTTCCTTGCTTAATCTAAAAGTAAATTACCCGCTGCATCATCTGGCCTCAGCAGGAAGGCGAGCGACGTCATAGCAGGTGCGTGGTGGTAGGGCTGGGGGAAGGGTTAGGGTAAGGGCTCCGGTGGGGGCAAGGTTTGAGGGGGAATAGGCAGGGGGGGTGTATTGGCTCCGGCGGTGGCAGGGAGGGTGGGGTAGTCTAGTGAAGCGCCTGCCAGGAGTAACAGCCTCGATACCTACAAAAGATTAAAATCACTCAATTATTATTTTGCATCAAAGAACATAATCTTTATTCATACTACCTTCAAATTTTAACACAAGAGATAATTGTCTATATTCAGTCATTATTTCTGTTTAATACTACTAATACACAAAGTACAAATATATCTAATATTTTCAATGTACCTTTGTGTTGGGGCTGTACAGGTTTCTTGTGCAAGCAAGCGCCTGAGAGACATTGTGTGATGACTGTGCAAGCCACAAACCCTGCAGATCACGTGGAGACAGTGGAAGTGATCGTGCCATGTTCTTGTATACATGAGCTTTCTTCACAAGGAAAGAATTTAGTATCTTAAAACGACTTAGGAATTCATCCCAGGAAAGGAATTTGTAAAGGAGTCCAGCATTTACTGAATGATAAATCTCCGGCAATGTCAGTGGGTTAAGTGATGCTAGTATAACATTCAGAATAGGTTCCACCTTTTCAAAGCTTCGCACACTGGGAAACCGTAAGTTGAACAGAAGCATGAATATTTCACTGAGGGACTGCGGCAAGACCTTGAATGAGCCAGACTTCATGACAAGGTGTCCTCGTTCAATCAGATCTAGTATCAACTTGAGAACAGCATTGAGCCTTTGCTTTGGGCTACATGTTGCATAAAGCGGTGCTGGAGGGACCCTTCTATTTTGCCTTGGGTAACAGTGGTGTTCGATCTAATCGTTGATGAATGCATACACCGGAAACCGACGTAGTCACTCAGATCTCGCGTGGGCATGTCGGCCGTTGGGTCGGCTCTCTAGTCAGGGTCTAGTGATATGCGGTGGAAAGGTAACAAGCGTGTTAAGTCTGCCAACTGTGACCGTACACTGACCACCAGCTTGATGAAAGAAGGTAGTTTGACTGCATGGCGAGCAAGAAATGAAGCAAGAGTAACTGCATGATCTGGACGATGATACTCAGCCTCGCAGAGCCCATTAATCACAATGATTAGAGGATCTGCCCCGATTTTTCCCAATCGCTGGAGATTGTGAAGAGGTTCCAGTACACTTTTCACTAATGCTGCTGATGGGTCGCTTACACAGGCAGGCAATGCTAAAAGGCC
>NC_051425.1:11767649-11782649 GCF_015228065.2 Penaeus monodon | reverse complement strand
TAGAAATAGAAATAGAAACGATGATAATAATAATAATAATAATAGATTATAATGATGCCTGTGGGATCGTCCACGCCGATTTGAAGCCCAAAAACATTATGGTTACCCACGATGGGGTGAAGTCCGTGGCCCACGTGATAGACTTCCGGTTTTCCTCGAAGTTAGGTGATGTGGCGCATCTTTGGTTTTAGCTGAAAGACTGGGAACGTTAAGTCGCTATTGGTTCTCGGTTTGCAGTTGAAATCTTTAGAGATGAAGTACTGGACGATAAAACTGACATAGTAGGGTTTTCACATACAGTTAGGCGTATGCTTGAACTTCTACAATGCAGAAATATGGCACTTGAAGCGCTCCTAGAAGTAGGCATGTCTCATGACAAGAAAGATCGCCATAGATGAGTTCATCAGCTTCTTCGAAAACACACTGCTTAGTCTCGAGGACAAAACTTATTCAAGAAGAACACAGAATGACTTGTGGTCATATCATGCTTTCAAAAGGCTCAGCCGAAGTTGGGGCAGTTTGTATAACAAAACCTAGCCACTGGGTGTGCGAGACTACCCAAGAAAGGGTTGGCGTCAAGAACGCACTCCAATGCAACAAACCAGCCCAAGTCATTAAATAAGTAAGTCAGTAAATAGAGAGGGTTGGCGTCAGGAAGGGCACCAGCCACAAACATCTGTCAGAACCTAACCATAGCGACCCCATGCAAGAATGGGACAAAGCAACAGCAAAATAATATATATATATATATATATATATATATATATATATATATATATATATATATATATATATAAAATATATAATACATATATATATATATATATATATATATATATATATATATATATATATTTATAAACTGATGTAGTAGGATTGGCATATTTAATCTATAATATGTTGAAGCTCCTGTAGTGCGAAACCGCGGACCTTAAAGTGCTCCTAGGTTAGGCTATGTCTCATGACAAGAATGATCGCCCCTCCTCAGATACGTTCATCAGCTTTTTCGAAAAAAAAAATATATTAATCTTTTTCGAGGACTTTACATATGCATGCGTATGTGTGTGCATTCATACACACACACGCACACATTGCGTGCGGTAGTGGGATTCTAGTCCTGGTCTGTCTTACCAGAAATCCATTAATATCGGTGAGGACCAACTGCTGCCTTGTAGTTCAGTCCGTGCATGGTCAGAGGCTATGGGAGCTCACCCGATACGAAACAGTCCACTGCCTTGTGGCGTCCATGAGATAAAAATGTTTCGGGAGTCAACCCTGAGGAAAAATCCGAAGCCAGAGCGACCTCGTTCTAGCAACCCCTGCGACGCCGCTGGTGCCAGACCGTATCGATCTGTGCCGTTCCTTTGGATCCATCAGCTGCGTGGAAAGAGGGAGCCTGCTGCATGGACAACAGCTTGCTCCTCACATTCTTTCGCCCCCCCCCATATATATATATATATATATATATATATATATATATATATAGCCTATACACACAAACAAGATATATGATATATAATATATATATATATATATATATAGATATATATATATATATAGATATATATATATATATATATCATCATCATCAGCCACTGCAGGACGTAGGCATATATATATATATATATATATATATATATATATATATATATATATATATATATATATATATATATATTATATATATTGATTGATTGATTGATTGATTGATTGATTGATTGATTGATTCTTGCCAAAGTCGGTCACTGGGCCGTAGGCCTCCTTTCTTGAGCATGCATGTGAGCTTGCTCCAGCCCTCCTTGCCAGTTGGAGATGTCCGACACCCATTCGATTCTCCTCCTACCTCTCCTTCCGACCCCTTCGGTTTCTCCTTCAATGGTCGCCAGCACAAAACTTTCTCCCCTCCGCTTCCAATGACCATCCTTCCGGATCTTTCTCTTGATCGCTTGCAGCATGCCTTGCTCTTCTCTCCGCCCACTCGCTCTCTCACCCACTCGTTGGTTCTTCTTTCTGTCCACCTCACTCTTATCACACGTCTCCAGAGCCACATCTCGAAAGCATCAATCACCCTTTCTTCTTGTTTGCGCACGGTCCATGTCTTACCCCAGCAAGGGCCATCTGGCTAAGACCATGTCCCTACTGGAAGACCTGGTTCTCCTCGCTAGCTGTATGGCAAGCTTCCTGTCCGGCCACAAGCCTAGCCAGCTTACAGGATAAGAGAAGGTGACTCTGATTTCAAATCCCCCTGCTGCCTTGTAGGGTAGGCCTCTTCAAGCAAAGGCTAAGAGAAGGTAACTCTGATTTCAAATCCCCCTGCTGCCTTGTAGGGTAGGCCTCTTCAGGCAAAGGCTAAGAGAAGGTAACTCTAATTTCAAATCCCCCTGCTGCCTTGTAGGGTAGGCCTCTTCAAGCAAAGGCTAAGAGAAGGTAACTCTGATTTCAAATCCCCCTGCTGCCTTGTAGGGTAGGCCTCTTCAGCAAAGGCTAAGAGAAGGTAACTCTAATTTCAAATCCCCCTGCTGCCTTGTAGGGTAGGCCTCTTCAAGCAAAGACTAAGAGGAACTTGACAATCGGTATGCTGAGCAGGCGGACCTCGATTAACTAGCTCCTGATCCTTTCAGGCAAATAATGAAAGGTGATCTGATTAAATCCTGTGCCTTGTAGGTACTCTTAATGCAAAGACTATAGAGAGGTACTCTGATTTCAAATCTGTGCTTTGTAGGGTAGCTCTTCAGAAAGCTTAAGGGATAGGAAATCGGATGCTGAGTCAGCGACCCTCATATACTAGCTTATCCTAATGAATATAATGAATATATATATATATATGATATATAATATATATATATATATATATATATATATATATATATATATATATATATATATATATAGTAATATAATATATATATATTATAAATATATATATATATATATATATATATATATATATATAGTATATATATATATATATATATATAATATACACTATATATGGTATACATATATACACATATATACACAATATATACACACAATATATATATGTATATATATATATATATATTTTTTATATTGTGTATATACATACATACATACATACATACATATATATATATATATATATATATATATATATATATATATATATATATATATATATTTGTATTTATTATATATTTTTTTTTTTTTTTTTAACGGTAGGTTCATGTCTGAGCCGCCGTGGTCACAGCATGATACTTAATTGTAGTTTTCATGTTGTGATGCTCTTGGAGTGAGTACGTGGTAGGGTCCCCAGTTCCTTTCCACGGAGAGTGCCGGTGGTACTTTTAGGTAATCATTCTCTCTATTTATCCGGGCTTGGGACCAGCACTTGACTTGGGCTGGCTTGGCCACCCAGTGGCTAGGTAGGCAATCAAGGTGAAGTTCCTTGCCCAAGGGAACAATGCGGCGGTCAGTGACTCGAACCCTCGAATTCAGATTGCCGTCGTGACAGTCTTGAGTCCGATGCTCTAACCATTCGGCCACCACGGCCTTAACGATCATGGGCTTCCATGATTTTTTTCTTAGCAATTTAGAGCGGTGGTTTGCCATTGCCTTCCGCCCGGTGTTTTTATCGAGTCACCATCTCTATTTACCCGGCACTGACTTGAGCTATATATATATATATATATATATATATTTATATAATATTATTATATATTATATATATACAATATAGTTGTATACTATTATATACTTATATATATACACATATATATATATATATATATCATATATGTATATTTACTTATTTATACATATATACTTATATATATATATCATATATATATGTATATATATATATATATATATATATATATAGTATATATACGTATATACACATTATATATACAATATATATATATATATATATATATATATATATATATATATTGTGTATATATGTATATATATACATATATTACTCCCATACCTAAAAAAGGTGACGCACTCCAATGCAACAATAACAGGACAATTGTATTATTAAGTCACAGCAGCAAAATTTTGTTGAAAATTATTGCTGAAAGAATGAAGTTGAAGTTAAGAGAGGAAATTGCAGACGAACAAGCAGGTTTTCGCCCTGGAAAGGGTACCAGAAACCAGATTCTAAATCTGAAATTGATCATAGAGAAAAACAGAGAACATCAGAAAGACCTATACCTGTGTCTAAGATACGCCGATGATATAGTTTTAATTACCGGCAGTATCACTGAACTACAACAACTACTAGATAAAGTTAGAGAAGCAAACGAAAAGGCTGGTTTGTTATGGAACTCATTAGTTTTCCCAATTGCGTCATATGGTTCTGAGTGTAGGGTGCTGAAAAAGATAGACAAGAAAAAGGTCAATTGTTTTAAAATGTGGTGTTACAGACGAGTACTACGTATTAACTGGACAGAAAAGAAAACGAATGATGAAGTGCTGAGAAAAATAAATTGTAAAGACCGGCCGTTGGACATCTTAAACAAAAGGAAACTAAAGTTTATTGGTCATGTGATGAGAAGTAAAAGTATTGAGAAAAACCTGTTGACAGGGATGGTGATAGGAAACAGAGGAAGAGGCAAACCGAAGACAAGACTGAGCGACAACATCAAAGATATTTGCGGGCTGACGATGGTACAAGTGGAAAGAAAAGCGCACGATCGAGTTGAGTGGCGAAGGATGGTGGAGAGGTCCACGGCTGCTCAAACATTAGCATACCGTTATTGATGATGATATATATATATATATATATATATATATATATATATACCATATATAGTGTATACTATATATATATATGGGGGCCGCGGTGGCCGAATGGTTAGAGCGTCGGAATCCAGACTGTCACGACGGCAATCTGAGTTCGAGGGTTCGAGTCACCGGCCGGCGCGTTGTTTCCCTTGGGCAAGGAGCTTCACCTCGATTGCCTACCTAGCCACTGGGTGGCCAAGCCTGCCCAAGTCAGTGCCGGGTAAATAGAGATGGTGACTCGATAAAAAAACACCGGGCGGAAGGCAATGGCAAACCACCGCTCTAAATTGCCAAGAAAAAAATCATGGAAGCCCATGATCGTCAAGGCCGCGGTGGCCGAATGGTTAGAGCGTCGGACTCCAGACTGTCACGACGGCAATCTGAGTTCAAGGGTTCGAGCCACCGGCCGGCGCGTTGTTCCCTTGGACAAGGAACTTCACCTCGAGTGCCTGCCTAGCCACTAGGTGGCCAAGCCAGCCCAAGTCAGCGCTGGTCCCAAGCCCGGATAAATAGAGAGAATGATTGCCTAAAAAGGTAACACCGGCACTCTCCGTGGAAAAGAACTGGGGACCCTACCACGTACTCACTCCAAGAGCATCACAACATGAAAACTACAATTAAAAGTATCATGATGTGACCACGGCGGCTCAGACATGAACCTACCGTTAAAAGAAGAGATATATATATATACACCATATATAGTGTATACTATATATATATATACACTATATATATACAATATATATAATTATATATATATATATAAGTATATATATAAGTATATATATATAGTATAAATATAGTATATATATACATATATACACACTATATATATATATATATATATATATATATATATATAGTATATATATATAATATATATATATATATATATATATATATATATATATATATATATATATATATATATACACAATATATGTACACATTATATATATATATACATATATGAATAGCAAAACACTCTTCCGTACTGATACAATGAAAGAAAAACCCACAATACAAAAACTAGATTTATTGAAAGTGAGACTACAGTTTCGAAATCCACCTTGATTCCATCTTCAGGTCTGAAGATGGAATCCAGGTGGATTTCGAACTGTAGTCTCACTTTCAATAAATCTAGTTTTTGTATTGTGGGTTTTTCTTCCATATATATTGTTACGCCGGCCGAGGCGTAACAATATATATATATGTATACATATTCATATATATATATATATATATATATATATATATATTATATATATTATTATATTATATATATATATATATATATATATTATATATATATATATATTATATTAATATATATTATTATATATATATAGTACTATATATAATATATATATATATATATATATATATATATATATATATATATATATATATATATATATATATATATATATATATATATATATATATATATATATGTATATACACACATATATGAGGCCGTGGTGGCCGAGCGGTTAGAGCATCGGACTCAAGACTGTCACGGCGGCAATCTGAGTTCGAGGGTTCAAGTCACCGGCCGGCGCGTTGTTCCCTTGGGTAATGAACTTCACCTCGATTGCCCTCCTAGAAAACGACATATCGCCTTGAGAAGTCAAACGCAAGTGTCGTAGGGGAAGTCACCGCCGTGGCACAAACCGCAGTTGATTAGGAAGGGCATCCAATCAGGCAAGGGTGGCACTGCCATATATAACCTCTCAGTAGTGAATTGAGAGAGGCCTATGTCCTGCAGTGGAATGAATGGCTGTTGAAAAAAAATACATATATATACATATATATATATATATATATATATATATATATATATACATGTGTATATATATATATATATATATATATATATATATATATATATATATATATAATATATATATATATATATATATATATATATATATATATATATATATATATATATATATATACATACACACACACACACACACACACACATATATATATATATATATATATATATATATATAATATATATATATATACATATATATATATATATATATATATATATATATATATATATATATATATATATATATAGGTTGAAGTGTACCTGGGAGCAATAGTAAGAGGTGCCTCCAGGACCAAAACCCCACTTTCGATGCAGTTTATGCTCTTACTTAGAGAATAAACTAATAACGGTACAGTCAGTATATGCCATGACATTTACCTCTGTCATTTATGTTTCAAGGTGTAAGGATTGGCATTCTGAACGGGTGTGTTTGGAATTACATAACATAAATCAAGAGTTTTTATTTTTATCTTTATTATCGACCTACTTACAAAATATATTCATATGAAGTATTTCTGGGATTTGTATCAACCTTATACTTACACTTGTGTTCCTGAATGATCTTCGCCTCCTCCAGTCTTAGAATCTGGTTATTATTTAATGTGATTACATGAATATGAACCATTTTCTTTTACTTTTTTTCTTCATGCTGATACCAGGGCATTGCCATGTCTCATAAGGAGCTTGAAGTTTTTCCACAAAATAGTTTCCAGGTTACTTGGAACTTGTGTGTACTTGAAACTGTTACCTTATGACAGGATCGGTTAAAAAGGATACATTACTTTACCAATTATTGAAATATTTAGGCTGAATACTATGGTACTGATTCTCTTATTTAGGATGTGCCCTTTTAATCAATATTAAGAAAAAGAGAGTTAATCTTTTGTTTAATTCTTCATAAAAATTAATTGATAACTTCTCCTTTTGAAAAGGGAACTTTATTTCACAATATTGGCTACACCTTGCTACAGATCTGCTTATAATCCATATAAATAAAAGTAATGGGAGAAATTACGGTAAAAATGAGTGTGTATATATATATATATATATATATATATATATATATATATATATATATATATATATATATATATATATATATATATATATATATATATATATTTTTTTTTTTTTTTTTTTTTTTTTTTTACGGTAGGTTCATGTTTGAGCCGCCATGGTCACAGCATGATACTTGATTGTAGTTTTCATGTTGTGATACTCTTGGAGTGAGTACGTGGTAGGGTCCCCAGTTCCTTTCCACGGAGAGTGCCGGTATATATATAGTTTTGTCACAATCTGGCATAAAATTAATTATTTTCACATATCCTAAAATCTATCAACTTCTTTTCAACAGAAATGATTGAATAAAAGAAAGAAAACCATCAATATTTTATTGTATAGCAGACCATTCTATTACATATGTGTAAAAATTACACTAAAAATTTGGCAGTACAACAATCAGGAATATCTGAGAGATCATAATAATTAAAGATCAGTAATCAAGTTACTTTTCTCATTACACACATGTAACATCTAAAGTAACTAAAGGATTATAATATTAACATTATGTAGTTTGTCTACATAATGTCAATTACAAGTCTATAGTTTAATGTTGCCTGGCCTTTAAGAGGGGCGTGGCCAGTTAGCTCGGTACGGAATCCTTTAACTCAACTCTCTACAAATATGGTCATTCATAAGGCTATTGATTTTGTACACTATACAATCATTATACAAGCTTCATACTGTGATATGCCTGTCCTTACCATCACTAATTCTATTTTAAAAAATGACTAGCAACTTTCGCCTTGGGCGTCATTCATACTATACATCACCCTTATGCCATTTCAATTTATATCTACTGTACAGTGCAGAATTTTATAGCTGATTTAACAAAATAAAAATAAATTGATGACCCCAATGCATGCCAATCTGCCTACATGTGCTGTAGCTACACAAACCACTGTGTAGCACATGATAGGCAAAATTAAACTTCCTATACCATTGTATAGGAATGGTGTTCATGCCATCAGAAAAGCCCTCTTTGACAACTAAAGAGGTCTACCTGTATTTTTGTAATGAAGGGGGTCATGTCTGAGCTGATATATCCAATCGACTATTGCGGAGTGTGAGTTCTGAGAAGCCAATTCGGAAAGCCAATTGAGAACTACTTGGTGGGTCAATTAGTGTGAATTTATGTGGAGAGCAGGGACAGAAATCAGAGGCAGCAAAGAACCCAATTCAAACAAAAAAATTCTGAAGATTGCCACTGCTGAAGCCCCGAGTTGTCGGTATTAATCTAGGCAGCTTTTGGTTAAAACTGGTGCCCTGATCCCTTCCCTGGACTGCTCGAGATAGTTACACTCACAAAGGAACATTCCGGAGGGGGCATAGGAGGGAGGCAGGACACGGCCACACACTCACACACATAAAAAAAGGAAATTAAACGATAATGACAAACTAAGACACTGGTAAGGACACTTGCACAACATTAGGGCACTTAGGTTACACAAAAGAGGATGCTAAACATATGAAAACAGTAGTATAAAAAACATGCAATAAAGTGTTTACTTGTCACATTCTAAGCCATGTCTTGCCCCCTTCTTCCATAAAATGATCATAAAGTCTCAGAGAGGAAAATAACATTTAATTCTCTGCAACTTTAAGTGGGTCTCACTACAACGTTGGGATAACAACATACCACAAGCAGGCAGGTAGCTGGCATTCACACTACTCACTCACACCCAATCGTTCAAAAGCTTCCCGATAAACATCAAACCTGCTTAAACATTCGTGCATACTAACTGAACTAGGTATAACCACACTTTTTATTTTGTTTTTTGTTTTGTTTTCTAACATCACAAGAACTGACTTTTTCTCACTTGGTGACTAAACAACAGATGGTATGTCTTCTTGAGGATGTTAGAGCTATGGATGAGGCATGCAGGTTTATACGGCACTGCCAAGTGCAAGAAGCTACAATGTGTATCTATTAACTATCACTTCAATAGGAAATTAAGTATAAAAATCTATGAAAAGTTTAACGAAAGAAGAAATGAGGAAACTGGGAATTCATTTTTCTTTCATGTAAGCAACCAATTTTGAATGTGTGTCTTGGCAATGCTGGGATTACAGAGTGAGCACACCTACTGCAGATGGTTAGTGGTTCAGTCTACATGCTGGTCTAGCCACTCTCCTTCTTTGTGAAGTGATTAGTAATACAACCCTCATGTACTCGTAATTTTGACTGAATGGATAATTAAAGCCTACTTAAGGATTACAAAAAAAAGTTCTAAACACGTCACAAAATTGCAAATGGGGCCAGAGGAAGAGCCAAATCAGGAAGAGAAATTTGCAAGCTAAAACTCTGGCGACCAACTTTTTTTCCTTTCGTTCTTTTTTTTTTTTTTTTTTACAAGAGTCCAAATCAGGAGGTCGACATCAGGTGAGTTTCAAGATCTTAACGGGTGCATTACACGGATTATGTAACATCACCTAGTGTGGATATACAGTCGCAATCAGGAAGTGAAGCGTCTCTTTGAACATGAGTCCCTCAAGAAGTTTTTGTGTCACTTGTAATAGCAAAATAAATACCTCCTATGAATAAAAAAAAGAAAAGAAAAAAATCATGCAAAAAAGAAAAAAGACAAAAACACATTCTACAATACAAAGCACCACATCGGATAGGGAAGCAGACGGCATCTATATAAAAAAGAACGGCAACATACGACTACTTCACTTCTTGAAAGGCTCATGTCAACTTATGGGTACATTGTTTATCATGTGGAATTCTTGAAATGGAATTATTAGGGTTAAATGACATCTCCAAATGAGCAATGGAAACCAGATGGTTTGCAAAATAATTTTTTGGATACATCTTAGCTCAGGAAGTTGCACAATGATGTTTCTATATGTGCCAACCTAATCATAGTTTGTAACCTAGCAATTAATTCAAAATCAAGATTCTCATCTCTAATGTCTAAATAAAATGTCTGATTCTTACCATTGCACAGGAAATATATATATTTTCTTTCTTTTCTCTATTTATCTTATGTAAAGGCAAGGATTTAAAAGCTGCCATATGTGTTCAAATTGTGACCATTGTCTTTAGATGTTTGAGGAATAACCAGACTCCGATAAGATGCTGGACGTCATCGGGAGGTCGGCTTCAGAGAGGGTGTCCACCGAAGCTGCTAAGTGTCGGAGTTGAGCAAGGTCGATGGAAACGCAGGAATCCAGCTCATTCTGCATTTCGTCTCGAATCTTAATCAAGACGCGACGGACATCACGAGTCTGGGGAGCTAACCTTACTGCCTCGTTCACGTCTTCCAAGGCTTCTTGCAGACGCCTGGAAAATGAACATTGGTTAAGTATCATGTGCATCAAATCGACACTAGAAACTGGCTCAAGATAGAATTTTGAATAATCAGTCATTTGGTATTATAGTTTATGGTACTTTTCTCTTGCATATACAAGCTTTACTTGTTCAACAACTATCTGCAAAAATGTACTATAGTCACTGATAAGATATACAACTTCCTAGATTTTTTCCAAGAGAATAAATTTCCTTTGGATCATAAAATACCACCATAAGAATTCCTTACTTGGCCTCCCTCTTGGCTCTGGCTCGAGCATAGTAAGGCTCGTATGAATTGCTCTTCAACTTGAGAGCTGAATCTGCAAGCTGAATGGCCTCTTCTATTTCCAGTAAATGGCATATTAAATATTACAAGAAGTTTCTTTATAAATACAGGTTTGTAACCAGCACATTAAGTGTAAACATAATTTCTTCATAAAATATATTTGAAGATAAAATCTAAAACTACCACATCTTCACCCGAAAGAAACAGAAAATTCCCCACCAAAAAGACTTACATTCATTTTTCTCTTGCAGCGAGACAAGTTGAGGGTCAGATGTAAGCGTAGATGTGTGAAGGTTGCAGTGTGTTCACCTTGATCACCTGTGGGTAGCTTACACAGGGCATATGAAAAGCGATGGGCCGCTTCTTTCAAACGACCTTTACTACAAAGTGTTACTCTATCTTCTTGTAACTTGTTTAATAGCATAACCCTGCAAATAAATATCAGCTGTAAGGTACACTGCAACTTGAATGGATAATGAATGCACTGTTTTGCAACTGGAAAAAATACTATATTAAGATAATGAATAAGTGAATGATGCTGCCATACTTACAAGATGTTTGGTTTGCCTGCTGCCATTGCCCATGTAGCAGGACCCAGTTTTGCACCGCGTCACAAAAAGCATTGCACGGCTGCGGCATTACGGGCACTGATAGCACGGTCCAGGGGTCTCATTCCATTGATGTCCACATGCTCTATCAATGATCCTTTGTCTAGAAGGAACTGGACCACTATGGGGTCTCCCTGATATGCAGCTAGGTCTAGAGGTGTTCTTCCTGATTTGTCAGCATGGTTTAAGCCTGCATTGTAGTCCGCAAGGTACTGGACAGCATGAACATGTCCACGCAAACAGGCCCAGCCGAGAGGAGTCAGACCTTCTCTGTCTGTTCTGATTATCGAGGCGCCGCGAGAAATGAGTAGTTCCATGAGCCCAAAATGTCCCTCAGATGCTGCAACCATGAGTGGTGTGCGGCCACCAGCATCTGGGCTCTCTACGGTCACACCCTGACTTAGCAGTAGTTTTGCAACTTCATAATGGCCATTCCGAACTGCAGAAGTCAGTGGTAAAGATCCTCTTGAGTTCGCCTTTGTAATACGTGCTCCAGCTCTGAGAAGGGCAGCGACTAGTGCTGTGTGGCCTGCACCAGCGGCTACTGTAAGGGCTGTTTCTCCAGTTACATTATCTTCTCCATCAACACTCACTTCTGCCAATGTCTAACAGAAATTCCACCACCTAAGAGAAAATAAAAGGGGGAAAAAATAATGATTCCATGAAAAGAGAAAGTTAAGTTAATTGCAAATCTAAAATGCCGATGAATTATTTCCATGTAACAATAAATGGCAACTGAAAGAATGATTTGATATCTACTTACATTGTTGTGGCCATTTGAGGCAGCAACGACCAGTGCTTGATGAGCTTGGTTTTTCAGCAGATCATCTTGTCCTGGCCAATCACATGACAGCAAGTAGCCAACTACATTAAGGTGTCCTGCAGCCGCTGCCTGGACCACTGGTGTCATATTCTGCCGATCTTTTGCAGTCAATGAAGCTCCAGCTTGTACTAACAGACGGACAACATCGCAGTGTCCACAAGATGCAGCCAGACCTACAGCTGTTATGCCCTCGCTGTTCGTTAGTGTAACATTAGCACCGAACTCGATGAGAAGTGCCACCATCTCTGTGTGACCTTGGTAAGCACACACTCCCATGATGGGGGAATTGTGGAGGTGCTCAGTGGGGTAGTCTAGTGAAGCGCCTGCCAGGAGTAACAGCCTCGATACCTACAAAAGATTAAAATCACTCAATTATTATTTTGCATCAAAGAACATAATCTTTATTCATACTACCTTCAAGTTTCAACACAAGAGATTATTGTCTATATTCAGTCATTATTTCTGTTTAACACTACTAATACACAAAGTACAAATCTATATAATATTTTCAATGTACCTTTGTGTTGGGGCTGTACAGGTTTCTTGTGCAAGCAAGCGCCTGAGAGACATTGTGTGATGACTGTGCAAGCCACAAGGCCTGAAGATCACGTGGAGACAGTGGAAGAGCTCGCGCCATGTTCTTGTACACATGAGCTTTCAAGATGTGATGACCAAGCTCTAGCGAAGCTTCGGGATCCAGTGGCCACTCCAGCCGGGACATGCGGAGAGCTAAATCGGCGTGACCAGCTCTTACATCACACACAAATTTAGCAGGCTCTCCTTCGGCACGTCTTGCCAACCATTCTCGAAGGGCTGGGTGGAACAGCATGAAGGTGTCATCGAGTCTCTTCACAAGGAAAGAATTTAGTATCTTAAAACGACTTAGGAATTCATCCCAGGAAAGGAATTTGTAAAGGAGTCCAGCATTTACTGAATGATAAATCTCCGGCAATGTCAGTGGGTTAAGTGATGCTAGAACAACATTCAGAATAGGTTCCACCTTTTCAAAGCTTCGCACACTGGGAAACCGTAAGTTGAACAGAAGCATGAATATTTCACTAAGGGACTGCGGCAAGACCTTGAATGAGCCAGACTTCATGACAAGGTGTCCTCGTTCAATCAGATCTAGTATCAACTTGATGAACAGCATTGAGCCTTTGCTTTGGGCTACAACATGTTGTGTAAAGCGGTGTTGGGAGGACCCTTCTATTTTGCCTTGGGTAACGGTGATGTTCGATCTAATCGTTGGTGAATGCATACACCGGAAACCGACGTAGTCACTCAGATCTCGCGTGGGCATGTCGGCCGCTGGGTCGGCTCTCTGGTCAGGGTCCAGTGATATGCGGTGGAAAGGTAACAAGCGTGTTAAGTCTGCCAACTGTGACCGTACACTGACCACCAGCTTGATGAAAGAAGGTAGTTTGACTGCATGGCGAGCAAGAAATGAAGCAAGAGTATCTGCATGATCTGGACGATGATACTCAGCCTCGCAGAGCCCATCAACCACAATGATTAGAGGATCTGCCCCGATTTTTCCCAACCGCCGGAGATTGTGAAGAGGTTCCAGTACACCCTTCACTAATGCTGCTGATGGGTCGCTTACACAGGCAGGCAATGCTAACAAGGCCTGTGTCTGGGGCTCAGCTAACAGTAAGTCACGATATGCATGGAGCTGTGGTGCCTGACACAGCTGAGCAGCAACAGAATGTACAAAATCTGGGACAAGGCACGTGGCAGAGTTTTCAGCTTGGCAGAAGTGGTAGGCAGAAATGGTAGGATTTTATGCCTTCAGGTATCAAACTCATGCGACTGTATCCACCACTTTTGCTGTATA
Source organism: Penaeus monodon (assembly GCF_015228065.2). Classification (NCBI taxonomy): domain Eukaryota; kingdom Metazoa; phylum Arthropoda; class Malacostraca; order Decapoda; family Penaeidae; genus Penaeus; species Penaeus monodon. The sequence goes on along the minus strand of NC_051425.1, from coordinate 11,768,125 downwards.
GGTCTGGAAGAAGAAAAGAGACTTATCAGTAAAAGACCTACTGATACCAATTAAGCATATGGCATCCCAGTTAAACTTCCTAAAAGCTTTAGCTTCTGAATGCCCTTACCTTGGTATATAGACTCATCTCTCTTCCGGCCAAAACAGCTGTATTCGACTAACTGCAGTATTGCTGCTGTTTTGCCTGCACCTACAATACCAGTGATGACTACGCCTCTGTTTGTTGGGGCTTCTGTTGTTATGTGGGCTTCGATCTCGCGATAAAGCCACACTCGGCCCACAAACAGAGGGTCAGGGTCCTGTTGAGGCAATTCGAAGAACAGAGGTCTCAAGCTCAGCTGCGCACCACGATAACCGGCAAATCGCACTGTAGAAACGAGAGATTTTATGCATCATGATCATCAGTTACATGGATGTTATTAATCAAGTCTGGAAATAAAATGTTCTTAAACAAAGAATAATCTGACACTAGACAC
>NC_051425.1:11720149-11762649 GCF_015228065.2 Penaeus monodon | reverse complement strand
CTTCGGTTCACGATATCCAAGTCCCCCCCCCCCCCGTGGCTCGACCCCTTTCATCACTTGTGCCATCAATTCTGACGTCGCCGCAGCTGCCCTGGATCAGTGTACCTGTTAGGTGTTGTGAGGAGTCCACGTTGACGGTGTTAGGCCGGATGGCACGCCTGGACCAAGGTGACAAAGGTGGCCCTCGGGGACTTATTACCCCGCGGCGCCGAGCACTTGCGGGTGTTCCTCCCACACCTGTAGTACCCAATAGCATAGCAAGTTAGACTTACGCCGTGGTGCCCCAAGGTGTCTCTTCGAGTTAAACCTCACACTCTGCACACCATTAGTTTGTATTTTAATGTTGCCTGAAATATGTTGAGGACAATTCCAATCTTTTACAAGTTAAATCCATATTAATTTAGCAAAAGCACCTATCACAGAGTGAGTGACCTTTTATATCCACTTAACAAGCAAAAGCTAATGCTAACTGTATGATCTTAGGCCGCAAGCTTTATGTCAACCAATGACAGATGTCTTTATAGTGTATAAGCTGGGTTAACATACGAGCTTCCTCAACTTCCACGTAACCTTGAAGCAAGTTAGATTAATATATTCCCTGAAGATGTTATAGAAAAAAAAAATAAAAAATATATATAAAAGAAATAAATAAAATGCTTCTTAGGTTCTCCACAAATAAAGGGTTAAACAAACAATAAAAAACAAAATAAACAAACAAATAAGTAAATAAACAGATAAAACCATGATGATAAATAAATAAATATATAAACAAAGGGAGTGACGCCCTTCCGATGCCGCCTACGCAGGACTTACTCTTCGGAGGGCCGGGAGAAGCCAGACGGGAGTGCGCGGGAGGCGTGCCATAGGGCGTCTCTCTCCCGGGGGCGCCGACGGGAGAGTAAATATGCCCTTGCGAAGGAGGAGGAGGAGGAGGAGCGAGCGTCCCGTAACTCACGCTCACGGGACTAGAGGAGGCATAGAGAGGACTGAGGGTGTGGGACTGGGAGACAAGGATGTTGCGTCTGGGGGACACAGACCGCGAGGGGGACGGTCTCTCTGGCGGGAGTCCTGGGTCGCCGCCTTTGAAGTATGACGAGAAGGTCCCTACAACACATCACAGGGATAAAAAAGAAAGAAAAAATAAGCAAAACAAGCAACAGACACGTGTTTCTGAAAGAGAAGGCATTTTCTACTAGGGTCGTTAACCTTGTTTGTGAGTTATTTGCTCTACAGGGCCGTATAACCTGATTCAGAAGCTAGATTTCAAAATTTGAATACTGATTAATGCATTCAGGTCGTTTTCCTCAAACCATGCCATACTTATGATTGCAGCAAAATATAAATAATGTGATCCAAGAAAAAGGCAATTAAAAGTATCAAAATAAACAACAACAAAAGGTCAAAACCGCTCAAATAAATAATAAATAATGTCTAGGCTATATATCTTACTAATAATACAGTAAAGTAAAATAACAAACAATACCTACTAGATATCTAATCATCATTAACTCCCAGCTAAATTACTTACACCCCCCCCCCACACCCATCCCCACACACTATAAACTACATCTAAAAAAATTACATCTACATGCTCCATAACACAAAAATAAATGAATAAAGAAACAAAACCTAACGAAATAAAGACTTCCGTACCATTTGTGAGGAGCTTCGACCTTCCTGGTCCTCCTGCCGGGGATATGGACGACCGAGACTGGGCATGCTGCAGCTTCTTCGGCGGGGCTGGAATGGCACGGGAGGCGGTGAGTAACGTAGAGGAGGAGGTTCGGGAATGAAGTTGGAAGGAAGTGATGGCCGTGATTGGAGGAGGGTTGGGTGTGCGGAATATGCGGTAAGGCCTTTTGTGAAAACACTTAATGGATACTGCAAGATGTTTTTCGTCTTTTCTCTCTCTCTCTCTCTCTCTCTCTCTCTCTCTCTCTCTCTCTCTCTCTCTCTCTCTCTCACACACACAACACACACACACACACACCACACACAGGTGAACTAAAATCTTAACAGTATCCACTTCCTGACGTTATTATTGTAGGTCATCGTGTCTAACATATTTCATATTACAGAGTAATATCATAAGAAGAAGAAGAAGGAGGAGAAAATGAAGAAGAAGAAGAAGAAGAAGAAGAAGAAGAAGAAAAGACGGAGAAGAAAATTAATAAGAAGAAAATGAAGAAGGAGAAGAAGAAAATGAAGAAGAAGGAGAAGAAAATGAAGAAGAAGAAGAAAAGAAGAAGGAGAAGATGAAGCGAGAGAGAGAGAGAAAAAAAAGTTTTAACCCAAGCTTTTACAGGCCTACACTCATTACGCCTTTTCCTCTACAGAAAACTTGAAGGCCAAACTATGAATGAATGAAACTCGCTTGCCTTATCCTCCTACTGTGTGGGATCTCGAGGATTTTACAAATATTTTCCTTATCACCTAAATTACTCTTATCTGATAGCGTGCAGGAAATTTAGATAATGCTAATCCCCTCATGTGATTAGAAGGTTCATTTTCCTTACGTAGTTAATAAGCTTGTTTTGCGATAATTGTATTGCATCCTTTCTTTCCAAATAAAATCCCTTGTCAATATATTTTTCTTGTGTTGGAAAAAAGAAATTAGGGTTTTGTTGGTTTATAATATAAAACGTATAACTTGCATTATGAAATTCGGAACAGAGGAGGAGGAGGAGGAGGAGGAGGAGGAGGAGGAGGAGGAGGAGGAGAGAGGAGGAGGAGGGGGGGAGGAGGAGGAGGAGGGGAGGAGGAGGAGGAGGAGGAGGAGGAGGAGGAGGAGGAGGAGGAGGAGGAGGAGGAGGAGGAGGACAAGGGGGGAGAGAGGAGGAGGAGGAGAAGGAAAAGAGCAAGAGCAAGTGAGGCAGATGGAAGATGAGAAGAATGAGTGGAAGATAAGAAGAAAAAGGAGAAGAAAAGGAGAAGAGGAAGAAAAGGAAGAAAAGGAAAAGGTTTCCCAAGGCGAAAAATGGAGAATGAAAGAAATGACCAATTTTACTCCAGTGATTTCTATCTCTCTCTCTCTCTCTCTCTCTCTCTCTCTCTCTCTCTCTCTCTCTCTCTCTCTCTCCTTTTATCTCCCTCTCCCTCTCTCTCTCTCTCTCTCCCCCTCCCTCTCACTTTCTCCCCCCCCCACCCTATACCATGTCTCTCCCGTGGCCACGTATTTCACAAGAGGCCTTGCCCCTCGCTGGACTGACTGCCCCTGCGTGACCTCGGAGGCAAGGACACAAGGTGACCCGCTACGTTGGCAGTTAAAAAAGAAAGAAAAAAAGTGAAAGAAAGAGAAGACACGACAATAAAAGAAAAGAAAAGAAAATAGAAAAAAGAAAAGAAAAAGAAAAGAAAAGAAAAAGAAAAGAAAAGAAAAGAAAAGAAAAGAAAAGAAAAGAAAAGAAAAGAAAAGAAAAGAAAAGAAAAGAAAAGAAAAGAAAAGAAAAGAAAAGAAAAGAAAAGAAAAGAAAAGAGAAAGAAAAAGAAAAGAAAAAAATAAAGAACAAAAGGCTTGAGCAACAATGCAATCGGCATCGTTAGCGAAAGGCATAAGCTCTCGTGCATCTTGCATCTTGCGTTTTTATCTAAACGTTTTCAGAGGAACCGCTGTTGCCAGACGGAGAGGTTTTCGATTCATTTCCGGCAGATTTCTTCGTTTATATTATTATTATTATTATTATTATTATTATTATTATTATTATTATTATCAATATTATTATCATCATTATTACTATCATTATACTTATCATTACGTCATTACTTATCATTAATATCATAATTTCATTATCATTGTAATTATCATTACGGCTATTAATATTATAATTATCAACATCATCATCACTCCTATTATTATTATCTATCTATGATTTAATCCTCTCCCCTCGGAAGGCCAAATGCACGCTATTCTCCGCAGATTCCCCAAAAACAAGAGAATCAGCACACCTTTTAATCATAATAATAATAATAATAAAAATAATAATGAATAATAATAATAAATAATAATAATAATAATAATAATAATAATCATCATAATAATAATAAAACCCCGAAAACGGCCTATCATATAGCCAGTCTCATTAGCCGATGATAAGCACTTTCTTCCCCCCTAATCGCTAGCGGCGTATCTGGCGCCTGCGGGTCTGAAATCGATCTTATCACGGAGAGGTCCGGACAGGGTGCCTCTGATGAGGGAGATAAGAGATAAGGAGATGGTGATGCAACATGTTGGACTGTCTTCATGATGGCTTCGCTGATTTTTTTTTCCTCTCTTTCTAGGCCTTTTTTTAACATTTGTTGTTGATTTGTGTCGTTTCTCTAACATTTCTCTGATTTTTTATTATCTTGTTTTTTTTTGTTTTGTTTTTTTCTCTTCTTGGTTATCGTAATTTTTCTGACTCCTCTCATTCTCTTCACGTCTTTTCTGATATTTGGTTTAATTTTTTTTTTTTTTCACATCTTTATTCCCTCTATTTGCATTTTCTGTTATCCCCCCCCTCTCCTTCACTCACACCCTACCTGATATATATATATATATATATATATATATATATATATTATATATATATATATATATATATATGCACACACACAATTTTTCTTTCTTTTTTCCCCTTTTTCCAGCATCGCACAAAATTTCCGGCAATTTGTTTTTCCTCCTCACAGACCTTTTTGAAATGATTAAAATCCTTTTCCTTCTCCCCTCACACTGCTTCCAGTTCGACCTCGATCTCTCTCATTTGTCGGAATTATTTGGATAAATTCCGTAATTCTCTTCGAAAAAAAAAATATTGCAAAAAATTACTTTCACTCAAAAGAGGGAAAAAAATACATTCCTAACCAAACACAAGGAGAAGAAGAAGAAGAAGAAGAAGAAGAAGAAGAAGAAGAAGAAGAAGAAGAAAAGAAGAAGAAGAGGAAGAAGAAGAAGAAGAAGAGGAAGAAACGATCAATTAAGAAAAAAACTTAAGTAATAAATAAATTGAGATAATATAAATTTTTTCTCTCTCAGTCTCTTAAACACCAATCATTGCCTGGGAGTAACATGTAAGGCAATAAACTTGACTTATCTGATAGCATATCGCCCGGAAGATAAGTGTCTTTAAGCGCACCGGTGTGAAGCATTGAGCTATGAGAGATAGAGCACCGTGGATTGAGGTTGAGAGAGACACACACACACGAAAACGAACACACACACACACACACACACCACACACACACACACACACACACACACACACACACACACACACACACACACACACACACACACACACACACACACACACACACACACACACACACACACAGAATACCACCACTACCAACAACAATCATAACAATACTAACCAACAGCGAAACGAAAACAAAAACAATATCCCCTCCCCTCTCCTCCCCTACCCTCCCCACACACAGCGAGCGAAGTCCCCCCTCCCCTCCCCAACAGCGAGCGAAGTCCCCCCCCCCTCCCCCCTCCCCAACAGCGAGCGAAGTCCCCCCTACCTTGAAGCGCACAGATGGGACATGTCTCGGACTTGAAGAGACATGAGTAGCACCTCTCATGTCCGACACTGGTCGATCAACTACCTCTTCTTGCCTTTATCGAAACGGACATCCTACAGATCGGCAGATCCCTCCTCCTTGTACCTGGCTAGGCGCACTCGAGAAACACGGGAGTCGATTAGGTGCGGACGGTGGGGGAACGCTAATAATAATATCAATGTAATATGATAAAAAAACATTATACGATACATTAACAATCAAGTAATGATGAAACAAAATATTCAGGATCGTGATGCCTAACGCATGATGGAATTCAAAATGTCGAAATTAAAAACATGAGAAGTGAGCAGATGAGAATGATACGGATAGAAGAGAAGAGTAGACGTGAGGCGAATGTTTGAACGATAAGAGGAGAAGAGAGTGAGAGGTAGATGGAGAGAGAGGAGAGAGAGACGATAGGGGGATAGGAGGCGACGAATGTGAGGAAGAGAAAAAATGCGAAGAGAGAGAATAAGAAAAAAAGAACAAAGAAAATAAAAGAATTGGTAACAATAAAAAAGATCGAAATGATTTCACAATATGTTTTGTTTTTCATCTTTATCCACATTATTCTTACCGATTCACGAGAAGAACGAAAAGAATGGGAGAGAAAGACAGAGAAGTCGAGAGACAGGAAATTCAATAAACGACGTGTAAGTGTGCGCCGTGCGAGATTTGTAAGAAGTAAAGTAATATTGTATATATAGAACAGTATGTCTGCCTGAATGGAAGAGGAGTAAAAGGGAGAGAGAAGAGATAGATATAAGAAAAAAAAAGAAAAAAGAAAAAGAAAGAAGTTGCGTAAAAAAAAAATGCGAAAAAAGACTTTTCACAATAATGTTTTTTTTTCTCTTCTTTATCCACATTATTCTTACCGATTTCAGCGAAAGACACGAAAAAGAATTGGAGAGAAAGACAGAGAAGTCGAGAGACAGGAAATTCAATAAACTGACGTGTAAGTGTGCGTCCGTGCGAGCATTTGTATGAGTTAAGTATATATTGTATATATATACACAGTATGTGCGTGCGTATGTGTATGTATAAATACGTACAGACACAGACAGACACGCACGTACAGTCATACACTTATTAATGGGTATAGCGTAGGTGTGTGTGTGTGCGCGCGCGCGTGTGTGCGTGCTATGTATTTTCTTTTATTTCATAATGAAAATAGCAAAATAGAGAAAGACAAGACAGGAGAGGAAGAGAGAGGCGAGGAGATAGAGAGGAAGATAATATCACAAACAAAAATTCGAAACTTATACTGAACTTAATAAAGATAAAAAAATAAAACTGAAAAGGAAAGAAAATACTAAAAATATCTATCGTTCTCCCATCAGCCTTTTTGCCAATGCATGACAGGAAGTCCAGAGGCTTCGTGAAACGGAATTTCTTAATTGGAAACCCTGCTTCTTTTATCACTATGAAAATCGCGAAGCCCTAATAAGGAGGGGGCTCTCGTGCCCGCCGCCCCGGGTACGTGCAATGGACCAATCACGCACATACACACGTACGTACGAACGTATATACATACATAAATAAAGTACAATGGACCAATCACGCACATACATACGCACGTACGTACAAACATACATATGTACATAGGGGTTACATACATACATACGTGCATGCATACATATATAAGGGGACAGACAGACAAGCATATACGAACTCATATATTAGACATAAGCGCTCGGGCGAATAAGAACATAGACAGATAGACAAATAGATAGACAGAGACAGAAAGACAGACACGCACGCATGCATATGAACACACACGCACGCACACACACATATATACATACATATAATTACATAATTTGTTTCAAACCTGCTCCTTGCAACAACAGCACCAACAGTCTATAACAATTTTCTGAGGGGGGGAAAGGGAGGGGGAGGGGGGGGAGTAAACCACAAATTTGCCATTATAGAAACAACTCCTCATAGATACGAGGCAGGAGCAGCGTTGCCTGATGTTGGGCCCTATGTACATCACTGGTAATTATTTTTGTTTTTCGAGAATTAACCGGGAGATTTCACTGCGAGCGTACGGAGTTATCAGATGCTCAAACTTTAGGGATTTAGCCGAAGTTGGTTTACTTTGATTTTTTGTGTGTGTTCTAGCTCATAAAGAGAAAAGAAAAAAAAAAGAAAAAAAAATATTTATTATTCCGAAAAATAAAACATTCCTAGCAAGAAAAAAAAAACACACCTGCATTTCTATTTTTTTCCCTTCGATCAAACTTAAAAAAGAAGAAGAAAAAATTAGAAAACACCTGAACACTTTGTCAATCAAGTTGCGATCCATTAAACCATTTTCAGAATTCCGACGACACTTAAACGAGCATTCAGTGTCAATCTCTCACTATTCTCGAGACTGATGCGAAATCGTGGACCATCTTGCGGAGGAAAGTATGCGTGGTGGGGGAGGAGAGAGGGAGTGGGGAGGAGGAGGAGAGAGGGAGTGGGGGAGGAGAAGGAAGGGGGGAGAAGGGAGGAGGAGTGGGGGGAGGAGGGAGAGAAGGGGTGGGGAGAGGGAGAGGGGAGGTGGGGAGAGGAGGAGGAAAGGGGTAGGGGAGGAGGGAGGAGGAGGAAGGGGGTGGGGGAGGAGGGAGGAGGAAGGGGGTGGGGGAGGAGGGAGGAGGAAGGGGGTGGGGGAGGAGGGAGGAGGAAGGGGGTAGGGGAGGAAGGAGGAGGAAGGGGGTGGGGGAGGAGGGCCCGAGAAGCAGGAGTCGAGGTCATTCCCCCTCCCCCCCCCGTTCATCACGCCCGGACGCCACGCAAACGTAACATTACGCCGTTCGCTGCACTTGTCAGGGCGTTTTATGGATCGTGGAAAAAGGGAATAAACGTAGAGAGTAAATAAGGGAACGTATGCATGCCCTCCTCCGCCCCCCCCAAAAAAAAAGGAAAAGAAAAAACACAAGAATAGAAAACAAAATACCACGCACGTCTTCCATAGTCTTCAGAGAGACAAACACATGTCAATAAAAGTATATGTATATTCTTTCGTCTTCTCTTTTAAAGCGATGTTTCGAACGTTTCTCAATCGCCCTTCGTCGGCTTGCATGCGTCACCCACGGAACGTAATGACTTAATTGTCTTGCAGAGAGGTGTTTAGAGTGCACGAACGAACTTATTAGCAGAGAGAGAGAGAGAGAGAGAGAGAGAGAGAGAGAGAGAGAGAGAGAGAGAGAGAGAGAGAGAGAGAGAGAGAGAGAGAGAGAGAGAGAGAATGGAGTCCACGGTGTCTGGTACGACTGTTGATGTTCCCAGGGGACTAAACTCGGTCGGGGTTGCAAACGTCGCTTTTGCTAATCCGCGTCGACGCCACAATTATAAGCATGTTACAAAGAGGAAAAGAAAAGAAAAAATTTCATAGTATATCACTCCACAATACAACAAAAAAACATATATATCATTGAAACCCTTACTCCACTATATTAAGAAAAAGAAAAAGAAGAAAAAAATACACGCTATACAGCATACAACACAAGTACTGAAATGACAAGTCCGCAAATTACTATTCTTAAAAAAAAAGGAAAAAAAAAAAAAAAAAGAACAGCGACAGAAGCCCAGAGCAGAAAATAGTAACTCTTGTCGTGGCTGCACAGGTCTCTCTCTCTCTCTTTCTCTCTCTCTCTCTCTCTCTCTATCTCCTTCCTTCCTTCCTTCACTCACTCCCTCCTTCCCTACCCTCCCTTCCTCTCTCCCTATCCCCTCCCTGCCTCCTTCTCAAAAGTCCCCATTCACCTGCCACTTGCCGCCGCCGAGGGAGATTGTCCTCATGCCAGCAGACACGACCGGGGGTCATGTTCGTTTCCCTCGCTCGTCTTCTCTCTCTCCCTCTCTCCCCCGCGCAACGCATTTTTCTATCCGCTGCCATCCCTTACACTACGAATCAGTGCGATGCAATATCTCCGTGAATTATATCTCCAAAAAGTTTTCGAGACGGGGGAAAGAAGAGGGAGATACGTCGGTTTTGTTGAAATGTTGGTTAAAACAGAACGAAGGTGGTGATGAAGCCATCGTGCAGATGACGGGACGCGAGGATGAGTCATCGGCGTGGCGGGGAAGGTGGACGAGTGGCGAGTGGACGGGGCAGGAAGGCCGGTTCCCACACACACACACGCACGCACACGGACGAACACACACACGGACGAACACACACTCACACACACACACACACACACACACACACACACACACACACACACACACACACACACACACACACACACACACACACACACACACACACACACACACACACACACACACACACAGAAAATAAAAAATCCTAACGACTCGATTCCTTCCCTCGCTGTTTCACAGGAACAAGTGAACACACACACACAAAAATAAAATGAGAATCATTATTTTTTTTAAATATGTATTTAAAAAAACTTTATCTCCCTCGACCATAAAAGAGAGATAGAGACAGATAGATAGATAGATAGATAGAGAAGAGAAAGAGAGAGAGAGAGAGAGAGAGAGAGAGAGAGAGAGAGAGAGAGAGAGAGAGAGAGAGAGAGAGAGAGAGAGAGAGAGAGAGAGAGAGAGAGAGAAACAGGACAGCCTTTTAGTGGTCACTTGCCAAGACTAACCAGGTGGAGGTTAGTTCCGTAAAACCACGACACGATGTCCTCTCCTCTCTCTTGTCTCTCCTCTCACGTGTCTCTTTCCTCTCTCTTGTCTCTCTCTCCTCTCACTTTCTCCCCCTCTCTCTTATCTCTCTCCTCTCTCTCTTGTCTCTCCCCTCTCTTGTGTTTCTCCTCTCACTTCTCTATCTCCTCTCTCTCCTCTGCTTCCCGTGATGCTATTACATGCGTCATTTTCCTCTTTCTTTGACGCGAAAAAAATCATTATAGTCGTGTAATAACTATTCACGGACGAGATACCTAGGATCTGCGTTTCAATTTTCAACCATGAAGAAAGGAAAGATGAAAATCAAATTGACTTCAAATTTGTCTCTCTAACACTGCCCATGTCAGTATTCAAAATATAAATACCGACTGCAACGAATTTCTTTCGCCAACTGAAAAATTAACTCAAATTTGACTCTCTAACACTTCCACACCAATATTCAAATTAAAAATAATAATCGCCGACCGTAACGAATTTTCTCTCACCCATACAAACCACACACAAAAAAAAAACATGTATCCTTATAAAAAAGCCAACATTCGTTACATCAAGAACACACAGACCTCACCGGGTTGGAAAAAAAAACACACACGCGCATAATTTTAAACGCAGATGGGTTTCACATATAACATAAACACGAGTTTGTATGGTTATAAATTATCCAAAGAGGTTTCGTTGATGAAGCCCAGATAACACGGCCGGGGCAGGAGAGGCAACGCTGAGGTCGAGAGAGGGGTTTGAGGAGGTGGGCGAACTGTGGGGGTTGGTGTGGGGTGGCGGCGAGGCTGCTGTGGGTTTGTGTCGGTTTCGGGATGCAAACTGTGCGAGGTTTATATCATGTCTTCATTTAATACGTCTAGACACAGATGTATGTATTTTATATATATATATACAAGCATGTGGTTATTTGCTATCGTATGTTGTCTGTTTGTTTGTCTCTCTGTCTCTGATCTTCACCCTCTCGCTCATCCTCATCCACACCCTTTCTCACACTCCTCCTTCACCCTTTCCCTTCTCTCTCCTTCTCCTTCACCCTCCCTCTCCTTCACTCCCACCCTTTCCCTCTCCCTCTCTATGTATGATCCTCCGCTTCCATCCTCACCCTCTCCCTCACCCCTAATCCCAAGTGTGACTCTCCCTTAGTCCCAGGGTTCTTGAAGACTTACCTCGTCGGCGTCTCACCCAGCAGGCCTTTCCCATACCCCCATACCCCCCTCCCTCACCCCACCACTGATGCCCTGGGTAGAGCTGGTCTTCACTGCAAGGCTCAGTAAAGAGGCCGGAGGGGGGGGGGGGCATCTCCTCGGCCTTTTAAGAGCGCTGAAAAATCTGGCCGATTTCCTGCCGGGTTTGAGGATTTGTTGAGATGCTGGAGGGAGGGAGGGATAGATAGATAGATAGATAGAGAAGGAGGGAGAAGGAGAAAAAGAGAGAGAGACAGAGAAAAAAAAATAGCAAAGAGAAAGAGCCAGAGACAGACAGACAGACAAACAGAAATACAGACACCAATTTACGAAGACTCAAACACACATCACACGACCCCACCTCCAAGCAATAAAGAAAATCGCGAGCTGACCAAGAACCGCCCCCTCCCCCCACCCCCCACTTGCCGCCACGTCCTAGTCGATCTCCCGACCCGAGGCGCGACTTCAGGATTCATGAGTTGGTGTTCCGAATTCTCGCTTCAGTACCGGCCAGAGAAGTCGACCCGGCCAGCTTCAGTACCGGCCAGACGTAAACCCGGCCCGCCTTATGGAAATATAGCCCAGGGCCGCCCTTGACTGTGAGGGCGCTGGGAGGCAGGTATGGGCGTCCACTGGAGATGTTTCTTTGGAAGGGATTTCCTGGCTCTGGGTATGTGGGTATGTTTTGTGTCTCGCGCTCTCTCGTACGCTTATTCGCTCTCTTTCTCTGTCTATCTGTCTGTCTGTCCTTCCTTCCCTCCCTCCCTCCCTCCGCCTCTCTTTCCCTCCCTCCCTTCTTCCCAACCTCCCTCCCTTCCTTCCACCCTCCCTCCTTCCATTTTATGCCATACGACAAACGCGCGCACCTGCTGTAAGACGTCGAATCTCCCTCCTCCGCCCTCATCGCTTCATCTCTCACCTGTATCTCCCCCTCTCCCTCCGCCTCCTCTATCTCCCCCTCTTCCTCCCCCCCTGACCACCCCCTGAGGCTATGTGCGTCACCCTCTCACCCTCACAAGCCAGCTATTAAGTGACCCTCTCCCTCACTACCTCAGGAACACGTCGCCCCCCCCCCTCCTTCCTCACTTCGACTGCTGTGGCGGGTAACGTCGGTTTTCCAGTTCGTCGGGTCGGGTCGATAAGATCCGAAATCTCTCTCACTCTTTCTCTTTCTCGATTTCTCCTTTCTGTCTTTCTTTCTTTCTCTGACTCTTTTGTCTCTCTCTCTCTCTCTCTCTCTCTCTCTCTCTCATCTCATCCTCCTCTCCACACACACACCCCCCCACCACAACACACCACACACACACACACACACCCCTCTACACACAACACACACACACACACACACACACACACACACACACACACACACACACACACGCAGCGTCGACCGAGGGCGTAGGTCAACCCAGACAAACCGACACGGCGTGGGAGACCGAGACAACCACGCCTATGCTGTGTTCCTCAGCTTACGTGTCGCTCTGCAAGGGGGGAAAATTGGTTGCATACGTTGCAATATCAGATCGCAAAGGGGCTGTGTGGGAGGTCCCTGAGTGTTATGTTGCGGGGGTGGAGGGGGGAGGAAGGGTGAGGTGGGGTAAGGGTGAGATGGTGTAAGGGTGAGGGAGAACAGGTCTGTAGGGGAGCAAGGATGAGGGAGAAAAGGGGTGAGGGAGTACGGATTAGGGAGAAAAGGCGTATGTGAGCAAGAATGAAGGAGAAAAGGCGCGTGGGAACAAGGATGAGGGAGAAGGGTGAGGAAGTAAAAATGAGGGAGAAAAGGCGTGTGGGAGTAAGAATGAGGGAGAAAGGACGTGTGGGCGTAAGAATGAGGGAGAAAAGGGTGAGGAAGTAAAAATGAGGGAGAAAAGGCGTGTGGGAGTAAGAATGAGGGAGAAAAGGCGTGTGGGCGTAAGAATGAGGGAGAAAAGGCGCGTGGGAGTAAGAATGAGGGAGAAGCGGGGTGTCTGAGGAAGGGAGGACACACTTGTTTCAAGGCTAGGGTGCTAAGGGTGTTTCCGCGCTGGTGTGTGAGCGAGTCAAGACCGACTTGGCGTTAAAAGGTGGGCGGTGTGTGGTACGGAGTCGGTGGGCGTGACGCGGGCGTGGCATGAGTGCGTGATGAGTGCGTGCAGTCGGCGTGCGTGCGCTGAGGTCTGTGAAGGACAGGCGTCGTCGGCGAGATCAGAATAATTCTCAATTTAATTATAAAATTATTATCACGATCGTCTTTAAACAGAACGTTTCGCAACCAATTCACACATTAGCAACATTAAAAGTTGATTAGTTATCATTAATGAACAATTGTTATTAATTTTTATTATTAGTAATTAATTCAAACATCAACAATATTAACCAAGCAAAAAAAGAGAAAAAAATCGTAATTCATTCCCAAACTTCCTCAGAAACGATACGCCAATTGACACAGGACACTAAACACCAAGAAAGAAGAAGAGGAGAAAAAAGAAAAGAAAAACGCACGCACACGCGCACACACACACACACACACACACACACACACACACACACACACACACACACACACACGCCAGAGAATCAAGACTGGACGCCATAAAATAGGAACTAAACGATTCGACATCTTCCATTCACAATCACTCCCACACTCATAATTCTTCCCAAATTGCCTCCGACACAAAGCAATGAATTCGTTGCCAGGGTGAAGCAGGGTTCGAAAAGATCCTTGGTGGAGATTACACGACCCGACATTCAGAATCACTCCCACGCTCATAATCTCCTTCTTTTAGATGATTTTAGACTAATCCACACTCACAAGTCTTCCACAAATTACCCCCTCCCCCCCTCCTAAAGAAGAAGAAGAAGAAGAAGAAGAAGAATAAACATGATTCGATATGATCCGTGGCGGGGATTCGGAGATTCGACCATGCGTGCCGGTCAGTCGTTGACAAACAATAACTAACAATAATTGCGACAAACAATTAACAGTCACAACAACAGACACCGGGATCACACACGGTCACTCGTCGACAGGAAATAACACACTAAACCAGGAGGGGGGGCGGCGGATTAAGTAAGCAGGTGTGTCCGTAAACCGAGGTATCAACTGCAAAAGTTCCCGGCGTCTAAGCCATCTCTATATGATAGAAAGAGTGTTATTTAAACCGCATCGTGTTATTGAAAAAAGAAAGAAAGAAAAAAGAAAGGAGAAAAAGAAGAAGAAAAACGTAGATGGAGTGCCCTTTTTGCGAATCTTGTCAACTTCCATTAATTCGTGAGGGACGGAGAGAAGAGAAATGTTTTTTATATCTCTACCTGATAGGAAGTTAATTTTACATATATACCAAGGCTCATTTGCGCTTACTCTGATTTACACCTACTTCCTACTGAATTTAATATAATAATGATAATAATAATAAAAAAAAACACCGTGAACCTACTGGTCGAACTTCACAAATCCGGATTTCAAGAATCAAGTGAAGTTAAAAGAAGAAGAAGAAAAAGAAAAAAGATTCCAAATGACCAGCTGTTGTAATTGTAAACAATACATGGGGGGAGGGGTAGAGGGGGGAGGTGGTAGTCCCACAGCAGCCCGTCAGTTCAGGCGATGGTCGTCCAAACCCACACCTATGGCCTACGACCAAACCAACGACCACCCGATTCGAACGCTCTGTCCCCGATCCATCGAAGGTGCCGGACCATCGAGAAGCCGGAGAAACGAAGTTCGACCTACACACGCCAGTAACACGATAACACATGCCCAATGGACGAGAGTGGGCAGTTAACAGTCTCCGGCACGTTGCGGTTGGCGCGGTCGTCTTAATTACGGGTGACTGTCGGGAAGGTAATTGAATATGCGAAACAGGCGAAAACAGAGAAAAGTCCCGAGTTCAGGCGAAGAAACACGACTGGTAAAGCCGGATGACGTCACGCCGAATGTATAAGTAATGATGGCATGAAAGGTTGGACCAACAGCACCTTTCTCTGTCTCTCATTCTCATTCTCATTCTCTCTCATTCTCATTCTCATCTCCTCTTCTCTTCTCATCTCTCTCTCTCTCTCTCTCTCTCTCTCTCTCTCTCTCTCTCTCTCTCTCTCTCTCTCTCTCTCTCTCCCTCTCTCTTCCACGTAGATATTTCGTTCTTCCATAATAACCAAATCTATTACTTTAACTGAAGGCTATAGTAATTTCTTTGTATTTTCGTATGATCATATCTTTATTATTATCATCAATTCATTTATTCCTTAAATCACCATACGGCACAACATGTAATCATGGAACTACCATTTTACATATAATATCTTTTACATATAATTTAAGTATAATTTACATAATATCTTTTAAAATCTAATATATTTATAATTTCATATAATCATATTTTATGATTATCATATAATTATATATAAACATACATATACATTATCATATCATTGTCACTCCATTCAATCATTTAATTATCATACAAAACAAAAGATAATTATATAATTACCATTCTTCATATAATTATATTTTTTATATAATCATCAGAATAATTATAATTGAAGATAATCATACAATCATAATCTAAGATAATCATACGATTATAATCTAAGATAATCATATCATTATAATTCAAGACAATCATATAATCCTACATTTTCTTATTATCACACCTTTATCATCACTATCATTTCCTTCACTCATTTACTCGTCCTCACGCAACACCAAAGATAATTTCCTCCGTCCACCTGCCGCCACGAGGCACCCGGGAAATGCTCGCGTCTCTCCCTCTCCCTCTTCCTTCGCCTTATTCGCACACTCTCCCTTCTCCTTATTCGCACACTCTCCCTTAGCCTTATTCGCACACTCTCCCTTCGCCTTATTCGCACACTCTCGCCCTGTTGTCTAAGCCCGGCGGCGTGCCTCGTCTGGCTTGTCGGATCCGCGCGTGGCTTAAGCTGGAAAAGTGGCAGGCTTATCCTCTTATCTGGTAGCCGAGGGGAAAGTGTGTGGCTTTGTCCTGCCGCGGAGATAAGGAGGAACCGGCTGGTCTCCTTTGAAAGCGAGCGAGGAGCGGGGGATAATAAATGCGAGTCGAATAAATGGATCCTGAAGGCGGGGATTCTTCGACGCGGCGGATGTCAACACCTAAAAAAATCTAAACAGAAAAAAAAACTCGCGCAATTTTATATTTATCCCATCGCCTCAACCTGCCTCCTTCCATAACATACGAAATCCTCCTGGCCCTTCTCTTCGCTTCCTCCTATGGGCATTCCCTCTGCCTCCACTTACGTACCCAGCGTCCTATGGCCACCTACTAAGCAGTGACCCTGGCGGCAGGTACCTGGGAAGTGCCTGCGCCTGCTGGACCAATCCCAGGGGTAAGCGCACCCACGCAAGTCTACTGCTGGATGGAGGAGCGAGCGATGCAGCTGTTCGTCTGCCGGGGTTTTTTAATGTCTCTCTTTGTTTTCCTCCTTTCTTTGTTTTGGGTTCTTTCATTCTTTTTCTTTCTTTCTTTCTTTCTTGCTCTCGTTCTCGTTTCTCTCGCTCTCTCTCTCGTTTTCTCTCGCTCTCTCTCTCGTTTTCTCTCTCTCTCTCTCTCTCTTCCTCTCACTCCCTCCCTCTCTCTCTCTTCCTCTCTCTCTCTTCCTCTCTCTCTCTTCCTCTTTCTCTCTTCCTCTCACTCTCTCCCTTCTCCCTCCCTCTCCCTTTCCCTCCCTCCCCTCCCCCTTTTCAACAGCTGTGTGGACACATCGTCTAATAACATGACGCAGCCGCAGAGATAATTACATTTGTTACATATAATACTGCTCCTAATGATTTGGATCTAAAGATGCTGGGCGGAGATATATACCTAGTATACCACATCACATCCACACACCCCCCCACACACACCACACACCTCACCCACACACACACCACACACTCACCCACCACCACCCACACACACACACACCCTCCCCCTCCCTCCTCCATCCCACACCCCCACGCCACGCTGAATCACACAAATCCAATTATGAAACAACTTTATATAATTTTTCGAAGCTCGGATGCGGCATGGATCACGAAGGTTTCATGGACAACAAATGAAGGAGATGAAAAAGAAGAAAGAAGAAGAAGCTGGTGTTTTGAATACTAATGAGCCGTTTGTTTTTTGAAACAGGATACAGGCGCGCGGAAGAGGAGGAGAAGGAGTACAGGCGCGCGGAAGAGGAGGAGAAGGAGGAGGAGGAGATGATGGAGGGAGGAGGAGGAAGAGGAGAAGGAGATGGAAGGAGGAGGAGGAGGAGGAGACGGAGAACTAGGAGAAAAAGAAGTAGAAGAAGAGGGAGAGACAGGATAACACGAAAGGAAGACACAAATAAAAGGAAAAACAAAGAAGACGAAGTAGATGAAAAAGAAGTAGGAAAAGAGGGAAAAACGGGAGAATGAGAAAGAAAAAAAAAGCGAAAAAACAAGGGTTGAATTTTACTTATACTTGTACCTCTTACTTACATTTACTTATAAAAAGGGACTCTTTCTAACAGTATAGCCAATAAATAAAAAAGTGTTAATTCACAAAATAAACCGCCCTTTTTTTTTCTTTTTCTCTTTTGTTTGAAACTCCGTCGAAAACAAACACGGGTGTTACCTGGGCGTCACCATATACCTGATTCCCCGAACTTATGCTTTAATAGTATACCCGTCTCACTTCTTGTAAAGAGGATTTTGCGGGGGGGAGGGTAGGTATAAGGGAGAAGTATAAGGGGGGAGGGAGACGAGGAGGGGAAGGGGGAGGGGGGTACTCCTAATCCCAGCTGGAATCTATCTATCAACTCGTGTTTTTTTTTTTTCTTTTTTTTTTTTCTTTTTTCTTTTTTGTTCAAGGAAAGATAAATTGCTGGATAATACTATGTATTTTGTGTCTTGTTTCTTCTGCCTTGTATCGTGCAGCATATGCCACACGGATACACATACACACTAGTACAAATGCAAGTAGATAGATAATGGAGATAGATAGGCATGCACAGAAACAGAAACACACTCAAAAAGACGTCCTGAGGTAAACTAAGATGGATAGACAGACAGACAGATAGACAGATAAAACAGACTGAATAGAGATATGGATTGAATCGTACGGCGCTAAGAGATCGATAGGTAGACAGCAAACATTTTATTTCTCGCTAACACTGTAGCTCAATAACTGCAACAACAGCTTCACCACCACCACCAACTCCACCACCATCGCCATCACCATCACCATCGCCACCACCACCACCGCCACCACCATCGAAACCACCACCACCACCGCCATCATCGCCACCACCACCAACAGCAGCACGAATCTTCTAGCAACGCCCAAAAGACTTGCCTCTCTGGATACCCCCCCCCCATCTTTCTACTCCCTCCTCCTCCTCACCCCCCTCCCTTCCCTACTCTCCTCCCTTAAGGGTGACCCCCCAAGGCCAACATCCCTAAGGGTGACCCCCCAAGGGCAACATCCCTAAGGGTAACCTCGCTACCTGTTCCTTGTTTCCACCGCCGCAACACACAGGTGCAATTGCAAGGCCGGTGGGTGAATTGTGCAGAATCACCTGCAGAGTGAAGACGAGAGTGCATTCAATATTCTTTTTAATCATATTTTATTCAATTTGATGATGATGGTGATGATGATGATGATGGTGGTGGTGGTGGTGGTGGTGGTGGTGGTGGTGGTGGTGGTGGTGATGATGATGATGATGATGATGATGATGATGATGATGATGATGATGATGATGATGATGATGATGATGGTGATGAAGATGATGGTTATGATGAATATGAATATGAAGATGTGATATTGATATGATGATGAAAACAGTGAAAATTTAAACCGGACTTCCGAATTAAATTTTCACTATTTTTCATTACTTATTAGTTCATTTATTCACTGTGATCATTATTGTCATCATCAACATAATTGAAACAAAAGAGAGTTAAAACATTAATCTTTACTATTTTAATTCCACTGCATTCCGAACTCGTAAAAAAAAAAAAAAGTTCCCCTAATGTTTTCTTACGAAGATATATTACAACGAACTCGCAAAAAAAAAAAAAAAAAAAAAAAAAAAAAAGGTTATATATATAAAAAAAAAAACATCCCCCCCCAAAAAAAAAGAAGAAAAAAAAAGACAATCTATCTCAACGTTTCCCAAATAAAACTTCACTGTGTTTAATTCCACAGCAATTTAATTAATCCCAATAAAACGAGGATTCCACAGACATCATTTAATTGCTGCGAGGAAAATAAAAATAAAAAAAATAATATATAATAATCATTAATTGTCTGGGCTATTAAGATTTTGTTTATATTCTAAGGCTAGAACAGGCTTGCGAGGGGGGGAGGAGGAGGGGGGGGAGGAGGAGGGGGAGGAGGAGAAGGAGGGGGAGGAGGAGGGGAAGGAGGAGGAGGAGAAGGAGGGGGAGGAGGAGGGGAAGGAGGAGGAGGAGGAGGAGGAGGAGGAGGGGGAGGAGGAGGAGGGGGAGGACGAAAAGAAGAGAAAAATACAAATTGAAAGAAGAAAAAGAAGAAGGTGACGGAAAAAGAGAAGAGAAGAAAGACAGAGAAAAAAAATACAGGGAGGAACTAAAGCGAGAGAGAGGAGAGAGAGAGAGAGAGAGAGAGAGAGAGAGAGAGAGAGAGAGAGAGAGAGAGAGAGAGAGAGAGAGAGCAGAAAAGCACGCAGACCAGCCCGTCCACCCAAGCTGCAGGAAAACGCCGACCTCAAATAATTTATTGGCTGCTCTGCGAGGTCCGTTGATTAGACCGTCCCCACCGGGCGAGTGACAGGAGCGGAGGCGTCTTGGGAATCAATTCTCTTCAACCTCGACTGATCATAAGGACGAGGCTTTAAGACTCGGGGAGAAGCTATCAGGGCGAGGGGGAGGAGGGGGGGAGACGAGGGGGGGGGGCAAAAAGGGTGGGAGAGAGAGAGGGAGGAAGGGGAGGGAGAGGGACAGGGAGGAAGGGGGAGGGAGAGGGACAGGGAGGAAGGGGAGGGAGAGGAACAGGGAGGAAGGGGAGGGAGAGGGAGGGAAGGAGAGAGGGAGAGGGAGGGAGGGAGAGAGAGAAGTGAAGAAAGAGAAAAAAGAGAAAGAGAAAGAGAGAGAGAATGAGACACACATACACACACAGACAAAAGAAACAGAGAAAGCACACACACACACACACACACACGCACACACACACACACACACACGCACGCACGCACGCACACAGGCACGCACGCACACAACCACCTTCCCTCGCCCATCTAATGCGCAATCACGCTTTGCAACCTTAAAAGAGAGAGAGAGAGAGAGAGAGAGAGAGAGAGAGAGAGAGAGAGAGAGAGAGAGAGAGAGGGAGAGAGAGAGAGAGAGAGAGAGAGAGAGAGAGAGAGAGAGAGAGAGAGAGAGAGAGAGAGAGAGAGAGAGAGGAGAGAGAGAGAGAGAACGGAGGAATGCAAGGATCAATGGTTGCATCTGCAACCTGGTATCTCATATCTCCTCGCCTGCGCCGCCTCCGCCAGGTGTTAGCCCCCCCCCCCCCCCCCCCCAGGCGAGGGCGAGGCAGGCTGGCGATTAATTTAATAATGTTTAATTAATAATTAATGTTTAATGTTAATAATAATTATTTTAATCTATTTAATTAAATAATTAATAAAAAATAATAATTTAGTTAATAATTAATGTTTAATTAATGCTTATTTTTCCTTTTTTTTCGTTTTATTCATCTATTTTATTATCTATTTATCTATTCTATTTATTCATTTTATCATCTATGTAATAATTTTTTTTATATATTTATTCCTTCATTAATTTTATTATATATTTATCTGTTTTGTTATCTATCTATTTATTCATTTATTTTATTCGTCTATTTATTCATTCATTCATTTAATCTATTCATTAATTTATTCATTTTCTTATCTATTTATTAATTTATTATTTTATTCATTTTCTTATCTATTTATCTATTCATTCAGGACGAGAGTTTTCCTTTCTCTTTTAACAGGTTCTCGTGGATTTGTCTTCTCTAAAACGCCGAAGGAACAGCTTTGGACGAGAACGTCGAGAGCTGAGTGAGCTTCGTCAGAAGCGCTGGCCACCTTTTTTATTTTCTTTTTTTTTTGGTCACAGCAAGACAGTGCCATTAGGCGAGGGCACTATCCGCCGATCTTCTAATGGCACTCTTTGACTTATCACTTTGCCGTAATGGCGATCGGGGGTAATAATGGATCGGGTTGCTAGAGACTCGCACGGTGAGGGGGGGGGGGGAAAGAAAAGAAAAGAAGAAGAAAAAAAGAAATTCGTGTCACATTCGGACACGAATACCATTTGGTAAGCAAAAATCTAATCTCCCTTCTCCCTCCACAACACCTTGGGGAACTTGCAACGCTCAAGAAAACAACCCCCCCATGCTCCACTTCTGCAACTATGCGAGGATGCAAGAGGATTTAGCGCGGACATATCGGATGGTCGGCAGGTGCAGGGCGGAGTCATCCGTCCATCCAGCGTGGGAGGAAACGACCGCGTCCGCTCTGCTGTTCCTTGGCTACGGCTTCCCGTTCCTGCTTTTGCATAATCCAGCGCGCACAAACTCCTTGGCAATGCGATTTTTTTCTCGCCTTGATTGCAAGCCATGCTGATAAAAGTTATTTTGACAGCTTACAATAAAGAAGAAAAAAAATGTAGATTATTTGAACTAACACGTAACGATGGCTGAAGATTTATAGCAGTTCCAAGAACGGACCATCGGAATCAAACAAATAAAATCCACCAACACCGCTTTTGCCTCCGGGCCGCCATTTTTTTTTTTTTTTTTTGGCGGGAAAACAGAAATAGAAGCTTACGTCATCAAGGTCAAGTCTAGTAACATAAACATGGCGCGAAGGTAATATATATTAGCGGGCAAAAAGAAATTACGGAGGAACACTGGATGAATAAAATAATGGATGGGGCAATTTTCTTCGTTATACTTTCTTGCTTAGTCTACGTTACAGAGACGAATTTTTTTGTTTAGTTTCTTGCGGAGTTCGTTAAATCGCCTTTCGGAGCTTACAGACCGAACTTTTTTTCTCAATACAGAATTTATGTACATTGCCTAAGTTCGCGAGCCTACTTTCTTTGTCAAAATATTCGTATCGTCAAGTCTAAAGTTAGAAAACCAATCAAAAATACACAGCATTCAAAACCTCTCTCTTTCCTTGTATTCTGAAAAAAAATCAACAAAAAATAAACTAAAATAAACTAAAACACACAGGAAAAAATCCAAATCCTACGATCCAGTATAAAAACACATAATTTTTTAGATATCTAAAAAGAAAAACATACAAAAAAAAAACATAAAAAAACAGTCTAACAAAACCCACAAAAATAAAATAAATAAATAACAACGATAACAACAACAATAATAATAACAACAGTAATAAAAATCTAATGATAATAATAACGACAACGCTTTGCCCTCGAGGACACCTGCTCCGCGTACCAGACGGAGCCCGCGAGTGTGTGAGGACATCATCCCACGCACTCCTCGAGGCCTCTGTCCGGACCCTCCCGGCGCCGCGTCTGCCGGGCCCCGCGTCCCTCCGCTGGCGGCCGAGCGCGGCGCTCCCGGGCCCTCGGCGCCATCTTGGGACGTGCGGCGTCGAGGCCCCGCCGTTTTCGATCGTGTTGATGGTGATGGTGATGATAATGATAGTAGAAACAATAATAATAATGAAAATGATAACAATAATAACGATATTACATCAGTAGTAGTAGTACTAGTAGTAGTAGTAGTAGTAGTGGTAGTAGTTGTAGTAATAGCAGTAATAATAAACATAATAACTTGAATAATATAAATAATCTAATAATAACTTTAATAATAAAAAAAATCCCATGCATCTTGCGATCAAGCTCAAAGCCTAAGTCGAGGAGACTACGAAAGCCCCGGGACGGACTTCGGTTTCAAATCACGTAGAACAGAACAGAAGGATGTCTCTATAAAACAAAAATAACTAAATAAACCAACAATAATGGTGCAAAGTAAAACAGTCAAAGCCCTTTCTCAGAGGAATGAATTCGCCCTGGCCGGACCCTGACAACTAGCTCCCTATCTCGTGATCGCATAAAACCCACGCCATGAAGTCCGGCCAGGCACCGGCATGACGCACCCAGCCAGGGCCCTCGTCAGCGCACACAAGCTAGTCCAGGTTCCTCGTCAGCACACATGAGTCAGTCTAGCTACGTCGTCAGCACACACGAGTCAGACCAAGGTTCCTCGTCAGCACGCACAAGTTAGTCCAAGTTTCTCGTCAGCACACATGAATCAGTCCAAGAGGGCGACACACACCGACGCACAGGCAGTAAAGTGCAGCGTTAACGAGTGTACATGACACCCGTAATTTACCGTATAACGTGTACGAGATAGCGAAACATGGTATTTAAAATCAATTATGCATAATAGAAAAAACACTAATCGCCTATACATTGCACACGTCACATAAATATCGTTTCCAGTAATGTGCAAAAAAACTCACGTGTTCTATAAAAATGCCAAATACCCACACATCATCTTCAAAGTACATATATGTTGATAATCCAGACGCGATGTACAGAGCGTCAACAACGAACTTATGATTGACAAAGTGAAGGAGACAAACACTTCCACGTGGGGTACAAAAATACCCAGACGTTCGATATTATAATAACACTTTTCCTTCCTCTAAGAAAACGTACACAACACTCACACAGACACACACACACACACACACACACACACACACACACACACACACACACACACACACACACACACACACACACACCCCGCAAAAGAAACACCCTCTCACACACATGTCGTCTGTGAAGTATAAGAACACCTACCCAAAGTCGTCATCGCACCAACGAACACAAAAACCACTTTAAAAGTCGTGTTTTTTTTTCTCTATTTTCGACAACGCTCTGAAGCATCCGAGTGGAGACCGAACTCCCTTTCATTCGCAGAGCACGTTCCTTACTCCGCCCGTGAACGTCCAGACCTCTTTTCCTCCCTTCCTCTATCCCCTTTTCCCTCCCTTCTCCCTTCCCCTCCCTTCCCTCCATCCCTCTCCCCCTTCCTCCCTCCCCTTCCCTTCCCTCTAGCCCTCTCCTCCTCCTCCCTCACCCTCTCCCTCTACCCCTCTATACCCCCTCCTCCCTCCCCCTGCCTCCTTACCTTTGGTGGAGTGCCACGTTGCATCATCCACGCGTCACCTTCGCCCAGCCACGTGGGGGGTGAGGGAGGGGGAGGGGGGAGGAGAGGAGGGCAAGGGGAACAGGCACCAACATGATGGAATCTCTCTCTCTCTCTCTCTCTCTCTCTCTCTCTCTCTCTCTCTCTCTCTCTCTCTCTCTCTCTCTCTCTCTCTCTCTCTCTCTCTCTCTCCCTCTTGTTTCTTTCTTCCTGTCTCTCTTTCATTCTCTCTTTCTCTTATAGAGAGATAGAGATAGATAGATAGACAGATAGATAGATAGATAGATAGATAGATAGAGAGAGAGAATAGAGAAAGATAGAGGAAAGGGAATAGAGAGAGAGAAGAGAGAGAAAAAGAATAGCGAAAAAAGAAAAGAGAAAGGAAGAGACCAACGGACACAGACAGACAGACAGAGAGCCACGAGGCGAGGGGTGGGGGGGGGAGAGGGGGGGACAAATAAACAGGCACCAACATGAATCACAAAAAAACTCTGGGGGCCGCGGGGGGGGGGGGCAGAGGGGAATAGGGGGGCATAAGACGGGCATGGTAAAGGGGGGGGGGCTGCGAACCGGACCCCCTCAGCACAGAAATCGAGAATGGCATCCAAGGCGAAAGATTTTAAAAGGAGAAGAGTGTTTAAGGAGATTCCACGAAAGAAAAAGAAATATATTAGATCGAAACAAATAAATGAACACGATAAAAAAGAACCGCACACGCGCGCGCGCACACACACACACACACACACACATTACGAATCAAACACTAATGATAAAAATACAAATTAGAATGTTTCTTTTAATACTCGAAAAAGAAGACGAAGGTGACACTCGAAGCCAAAGATAGTGAATAATCGAAAACAACAAAAAAAGACATTTCCTGAAGATAATTTTAAAAAATCATTCATTAATTCCCACCAATAAGAAAACGGACAAACCTACTTCACAAACAAACAGAAAAATTAAGAAAAGAAATGCCAAGGATAAGACCGTTTTCTTTCCACCCCCTTTAAATGTGATATCAGGGGTGACTAATGTAAATACGATCTGTTAGTCACCTACACTGAAGACTTTTCCGGTTTCTTCCCACCTAGCTGCCAAGAGACGGGTAGGGGGGGGAGAGGGGAGAGAGGGGGGGGGGAATCAACGACATGCCCACTTCTGCCCAGCAAGCCCAGTTGCATCAGATTTTTCAACGTAAGGTAATGGTGGTGAAATTATATCCAAGGAACTATTTTCGTCGGAACGTCTTGCGGTGCTGTTGGTGTAATGCTGTTCGAAATCGTGCTCGCGAGACAGTATTAGTTTTTTTTCCTTTTATTATATATTCGTTTTGTTCGTTTTTTTTATTATTAACACCTTTATTCATTCTTATTTCACTCTTACTTATCATTATGTTTGTCTCAGACAGAGGCCATACAATACTGTACATTATTCGCCCAGAAGTCATATTCATACTTCAATCTCACTCCAAACTCATTTTCACATCATGCTCATCATATTCATTTTCACACGAGAAAACGTGGAGAGCGAGGAACGGCGGAACGTAGAGAGCGAAGAATGGCGAAACGTGGAGAGCGAGGAACAAGGGAACTCATTTTCACATCATGCTCATCATATTCATTTTCACACACTCACTTCACACTTCATTTTCACATCAAACTCACCTCGCATTCATCTCACATTCCCCTTTTCACCTTAACCCCCCCCCCCCTTCACATTCATAACTCAAACATCTATCCTCTCTCCAACATTTATTCTCATTCTAACACTCTTTCCTCCCTCCAACACTCCCTCCCTCTAGCACTCAGTCCTCCCTCCAACACTCCCTCCCTCCTCCTCCAACACTCATTCCTCCCTCCAACACTCCCTCCTCTCTCCAACACTCATTCCTCCCTCCAACACTCCCTCCCTCTAGCACTCATTCCTCCCTCCTCTCTCCAACACTCATTCCTCCCTCCAACACTCACCCCCACCCAAAAAGGAGTTAAACCCGATGGAACGGTCGGGTTTTATAAAAGGCCTGTTGAACCTGTTGCTATTTCTGCCGCCCACAAAGAATTCCATCCGCCCCTCCCCTTCCCTTCCCACTCCCCCCTTCCCCTTCCCTTTCCCCCCTTCTCCTCCCACCCCTTCCCCTACCCCAGGTCGTGACGCACTCTCACGCAATTCCGGGGAGACCGCGAGAAAGGGGGGAGGGGGGAGAAGGAACGGTCTGTAACACCTGAAAAAAAATGGCGGAGGAAGAGGGAGGGGGAGGATGGGGTGAGGGGGAAGGGAGGAAGAAAGAAGGGAGGAGGGAGGGGGGAAGGGAGGAGGGAGAGGGGGAAGAGAGAAGGGAGGAGGGAATGCGTAAGAGAAGACGGTGTTTAAACGGTTCTTTCTGGTCATCGGTTCTTGTGTTCCTCGGTTCTTCTCGTTTCTCGTCTTTGTGGTTCCCCGGTTCTGATGTTCATAGTGTTTATTAGTTTTTCTGGGCCTCTAGTCTCCTGATCCTCGGTTATGACGTTTCTAGTCCTCGTGGTTCCCCGGTTCCGACGTCTCAATTCTTCAACGGTTCAGAGGCTTCAATTCTTTATGGTTCCCGGTTCCCGTGTTTCACTTCTTTATGCTTCTCCGGTTCCTGTGTTTCAGTTCTTAATGGCTCCCCCGTTCCTATCGTTCCCTGGTTACTGGGTAACTCGATTCCTGTTTTCCTCGCGTTCCGTCGTTCCTCGCTCTCTACGTTCCGCCATTTCTCGCTCTCCACGTTCTCTTGTTCCTCGCTCTCCATGTTCCCTTGTTCCTCGCTCTCCACGTTTTCTCGTTCCCGCGATCCACGTGGTAAATCAGGTTACGTTCCTCGAAACTCTCAATGCTCCGCGGTTTCGACATTTCCAGCCCATCGATGCAGTCCGTTCCCCGTCTCTGTTTTCCGGCTTCGTTGTTTTTTTACATTCTCTGTTATGTTTTCCGACTTTCAATAACAACTTGCGTGCTTTTGAAACGAAGGAGGACAGGAAACGGAGATTTCTGACGAGAGAAAGGGAGGAAAGAGAGAGAGAGAGAGAGAGAGAGAGAGAGAGAGAGAGAGAGAGAGAGAGAGAGAGAGAGAGAGAGAGAGAGAGAGAAGGAACACAAAATAGAAAGGGCAGATAAATAAATATATATTTATATATATATAAAGAGAGACAACAATCAGGAGAGAAGGAAAGCGAAATGAAAAAGAAAAAGAGTGAGAAAGACAGACAGACAGATAGACAGAGAGACCACCTACGCCAGGCACTTAACCGTCACAATCTATCACATTCTTCCAAGAACAACTTCCGACCTTCGGCGAACCCTCGGCCGCCGACAAATACCGCGCCCTTTTATTCATTCGGAATAACCTCCAACCCTCCCTTGGGCATTCCTCCCCCTCCTCCCCCTCCCCCACCCTCCTCCCACCGCCCACCCCAAGCCCCTTACCCTTGCAACTGCCCGCCCATGAGAAACTTTCTCTCCCCCCGCCCCCGCCCCAAGTCCACCTCTCGCTTGCACACTTGGTATCCTCTACCTCCCCCCCTCCCTCCGCCTCCACCACCCCTTCTAGCCTCCCCCTCCTCCCCTTCCCCAATACCCTTCCCTTTCCTCCTCCCCTCCTCCTCCTAAAAAAAAAAATCCATCTTCCCAACCACCCTCCCCCCTCCCCCTCCACCACCCCCTACCCCTTACCCAACTAACGCCCCTCATCCCCCCACCCCCCAATTTACCCCCAGGAGGCGCCAAAAAGCTTCCCTTATCTCTTGTTTCATGCCGTTAAGGGAACCGGCGCTGCTCTGTCACGAAAACGATGTCTGTGGTTTACGGGTTCATAAAAGCTGAAGTATATCAAACATCTTTTGTCTGTTCTGTATATCTTATATATATATATATTTTTATCTCTTATCGATTGGTTATCTCTCTTTGATGTCTGTTTTTTTCGTGATTTCCTTCGTATCTGCTCATTATCTTTTTCTGTTTTTTTTTTGTTCTTTCTTTTTTTGGTAATCTCCCCCTTATCTTCATGTATTTGTTTCTTTCCTTTATTTTCTTTTCCCTCCCCCTTTTCCCTTCCCTTTTCCCCCCCCTTTTCCCTTAAAATCTTATCTTTCCTCTCCTTCCCTCCCTTCCTTCCCTCTTCCTACCCTTCCTCCTTCCCCTCCTCCTCTCCCTTACTCCCCCCTCCCTTCCTCCTTCCCTTCACCCTCTCTCTCCCACCTTCCCAACCTCCCCTCCCTCCCCCCTTCCCCCCCTCCCTCCCCCCCCTCTCCACCCCCCCCTTCCCCCCCTCCTCCCCCCCCTCTTCCCCCTCTCCCCCCTCCCTCCCTTCCCCTCCCCCCCTCTTCCCCCAAAGGATGTAAGAAGGGACATGTTTACCCACGTTATTGATCACTTCCCAGCCAACGTTAGCCTCGCATCTGCTTCGATCGACAATCGGATCGATAACAACAAATTCATTGCGAAAAGGGGGACGAAAGGGGAACAGAGGAAAAGGATCGTGGAAGGAAAAAAGATTAAAGAAAAAGGTTCTTCGAGGAAAATGAATGAAAGGATAAATCACTAATAAAAAAGTGGAGAACTACGTATAAAAAAAAAAAAGTTTCTTCGGGAAAAATAACTTAATAACTTACCAAATCAATTAATAAATAGTTAAATAAATGAACAAACAGATTCTGCACGAAAAGTAACCGAATAAAACCAAAATAAATAAAAATAGAGGGTTTGGCCTACGTTTCCTCCCCACCTCCCAAGGCGGGGCGAGTGGGTGTCGTCTTAACCCCCCCACTACCCCCTACCCGATACCCCCCCCCCACTCTCAACCCACTCTTGCCCCTCCCCTCCCCCTCCCCCTCTCAATCCAAGCTCCCGCTTCTCCCTCCCCCCACTCTCAATCCACCTCCCCCTCCCCCTCCCCCGTCCCCATATCCTCTCTCACCCCCATGCCAACCTACGCTACCCCTATCTCCCTCCCTAGACTCCCCCCACCCCCCTACCCCCACCCTCCCCCAATCTACCCCCATTTTACTCTTAGATAACCTCAACCCCCCCTTCCCTCCCCCATACCAGCACCCTCCCCCTCCCCGCACCCCCTCTCTGCAACTGCTCCCCCCCCCCCCCGCCAACCCTCATCCGAATTTCACAGCTTCAAGCATCAAATACTTAACCGAATAATGAAGGGGGGGGGGATTTAAAATCTAGAGGAAAGAACCGGAATGAAAAGTATTGAATAGAAAAAAACAAACGAAATATTAAGTATTAATGTTTGTTTTCATCTTTCCTTCAATTCTCTTCTCTTCTCTTCTCTTATCTTCTCTCTCTCTCTCTCTCTCTCTCTCTCTCTCTCTCTCTCTCTCTCTCTCTCTCTCTCTCTCTCTCTCTCTCTCTCCCTCTCTCTCTCTCCTGTCAATACCTCCTTAAACGACTCGGCGAACTATTCATTCCAAAGCCATTCATTATTCAAAAACCGTCTTTCTAAACCGCGCGCGTGGAGAGCACAACCTTCCCCAACCCCTCCCCCCTCCCTCCCTCCCTCCCCAACCCTCCCTTCCACTCTCCCTCCCTCCCCCAACCCTCCCTTCCACCCACCCTCCCTCCCACCTTCTCTCCCTCCTTTCCTCTTCTCTATTTCTACTACCCTCCCCCCTACTCCCCCTCCCCCCCCACACACACACCAGTTACCCCACAGGTCTGTCTGCGTCTGTCTGTCTCTCTGTCTGCATCCCTTTCCCACCCACGCTCTGCGGAAACACTTTAGGGAAAGGGTTAGCATGGGGGGAGGGGGGGTATCGCCTAGGGTAAGATGGGAGGAAGGGAGGGAAAGAAAGAAAGAAAGGGAGGAAGGGAGAGAGAGAGAGAGAGAGAGAAAGAGATAGAGAGAGAAGAGAGAGAGAGAGAGAGAGGAAGAGGAGAGGAGAGAGAGGAGAGGAGAGGAGAGGAGAGGAGAGGAGAGGAGAGGAGAGAGAGAGAGAGAGAGAGAGAGAGAGAGAGAGAAGAGAGAGACGAAAAAAGAGAAAAGAGTGCGAGATGGGGAGGAGGGAGGAGGGAGTGACTTTGAGGGGGGGTGGTGCAGGGGGGGAGGGGCGGAAAGGGGAAACGCAGTTCACTTTCCTCAAAGTAAACATTTCACGCGAGTTTCTCTCCTCGTTTACAACATGGTTTCCGATTTTCCACGAGGAGAGGGGAACGTTACGAGGTAATACAGAGCAAATTATAAAGCAAAACATTGTAAAAATATTAAGTAAAACGAAATAGGGCAGAATAGAGCATTTGAAGAGAAAGGCGAAGTAACGAAACAAAAAAAAACATAATAATAATAACATGACTATAAAGCGAGGAATTATAGAGAAAAACAAGAGAAAAATGTAAACACATATATTAGAGGTTTGGCAAAACAAGATATTTTCTTCGATAGAAGCATTGAATCCTTTTAACCTTAATAGCATTACTGAAACAAAACAAAATAAAACGAGAAAAAAAAACACATAGGGATATTAATGGTATAATGACATCAAAGAAAAAACTATAAATACTCGAAAAATATACACGAAACGAAGCAAAAAATAAATAAATAAATAAAAAACAATCACGCAATACGATCAGGGTATATATACCACCACCTCTCTTGCAAGCTGCCACACGAATCCACTGTTGCAACTGCACGCACCCCCTCCCACCACCACCCCCAACCCCCACAGCAGTCACGCTGAACTTTTAAAACTTTCGCGACGCAGTTTCGAGGCCTTGGAGGAGAAACCGACTCCTTTTAGTCACAAGCTAAAAGACTCACCTTGCAGACTCAGAAAGTCATATCCTGGGGTCGCTGTAACCTAGGCTTGTATGTGAGGGAGGGAGGGAGGGAGGGGAGGGAGGGAGGGAGGGAGGGAGGGAGGAGAGGAGAGGAGAGGAGGGAGGAGGAGGAGAGGAGAGAGGAGAGAGAGAGAGAGAGAGAGAGAGAGCCGGGCATTTCCCTGGGAGACCGAGGCGCTATCTGCCCGCTGTTGGAGCCGCGTCTTTTATAACATTATCAGCTGAGCCCACGGACAGGAGTACCGACGTAAACCTTACGTTCTAACATCCTCTCTCTCTGCCTCCTCTCTCTCTCTCTGCCCCCTTCTCTCCTCCTCTCTCTCTCTTCTCTCTCTCTCTCTCTCTCTCCTCTCCTCCCTCTCTCTCTCTCCTCTCTCCTCTCTTCTCCCTCTCTCTCTCTCTCCTCCTCCCTCTTCTCTCTTCTCTCTCTCTCTCTCCCTCCTTCTTCCTCTCTTCTCTTTTCGTCCCCACTCTTCCTCTCTCTCCTTCTCTTCCTCTCCTTCCTCTCCCCCTCTCTCTCCTTGCTCATCCTCTCTCTTCTCCTCTCTCCCCTTCTTTCTCGCGCCTCTCTTCTCCTTTTTCTCTCTCCTCTCGCGCGTCGTTCTCTCTTCTCCTCTTCCTTCTCTCACGTCCTCTTTTCTCTCTCCCATTCTCTTCTCTTCCTTCTCTCTCTCTGCCTCCCCCTTCTCTCTCCTCTTCTCCTCTCTCTTCCTTTCTCTCTCGTGCCTATCCCCCTTTTCTCTCTCCTCTTCTCCTCCTTTCCTTTCTCTCTCGCGCCTCTCCCCCTCTCCTGCGGCAGCGTCGGGTATCCAGCGTACTTCCTGTGGCAGGATCCCCCTCGCGCCGTCACGTGACACCCGAGTGTGGTCGTGGCCAGGCGTCACCCCCCCCCTTTCTACCCCCACCCCCACCTTTCCCGACCGCAGTACAAGGTGTGGTCACTCCCGGCTTATGCTGCCCTGGTGTTACGTCTTGTGCGTTTTTGTACGGCGTCTCTGTCTGTTTCTCGTTGATTTGTCTCTCTCTCTCTCTTTATCTCTCTCTCTCTCTCTCTCTCTCATTCTTTTTCTCAAAAAAAAAACACCATCCTAAGAGCGCCCTTTTTCGGAAGCAAGATCGTAAAAAAGAAAAAGAAAAAAAAACCGCTAAATCATCTTCAAAAATACGGATTTTACTTCTGGAGGGAGGGAGGGAGGGAGGGGGAGGGGAGGGGAAGGGAGAGGGAGAGGGAGAGGGAGAGGGAGAGGGAAAGGGAGAGGGGGAGAGAGAGAGAGAGAGAGAGAGAGAGAGAGAGAGAGAGAGAGAGAGAGAGAGAGAGAGAGAGACAGAAAGCGCGAGAGAGAAAGACAGAAAGCGAGAGAAATAAATAAACAGAAAGACCGAGACAAACAGACAGGGACAAACAGACACACAGAAAGACAAAGAAACAACGAGAGAAAGAGCGAAAGGCAGAGAAACCCGAACGCCAGCCAAGAGAGGCGACTTGACCCACGACAGCGAA
Organism: Penaeus monodon; assembly: GCF_015228065.2. Taxonomy (NCBI): domain Eukaryota; kingdom Metazoa; phylum Arthropoda; class Malacostraca; order Decapoda; family Penaeidae; genus Penaeus; species Penaeus monodon. Next base: position 11,729,794 of record NC_051425.1, on the reverse strand, counting down.
GGAGGTGCGGACGCCAAACCTCAAAAAGTGATTAACGATGCCTCTTCGCCGGGAAAAGGGTTGGGGGGGGGGGGGAGGTCAGTCTGGAGATGATGATATGCGGTCGCTATTGCATCGCCTCCCCCCCCTTCCCTCCCCTTTCCCCAGCCCCCCTCGCCTCGTTCCTTCGGCACGTGGGGGGGTTGTCACGTGCAGAAGGGGGGGGGGGGGGTTACGGTTGGGGTGCCTGTCTGTCTCTCTGTCTCTGTCTCTCTCTATCTCTCTCTCTCTCTCTTTCTTTCTTCCATTCTTTCTTCTTTCTTTCTCTCTCTCTTTTCTCCTTTCTCTCTTGCTTTATCTTCTCCCTTTATCTCTTTTCTCCTTTTTTTGTTTTGCTTTCCTTTTTGTCGCTCTTTCTTTGCTTGTTTGTCTGTTTGCCTGTCTCTCTCTCTCTTTCGCATTCTCCGTGTCTTTGCCTGTCTACCTCCCTACCTACCTGTCTAATTACCAACCTATCTACCTACCTCCCTACCTATCCATCTATCTATCTAACGATGGTGACGACACGCAATAACAATAAAATAGTAACAACACCACTAATACGAAAAATGAAGCCTTGAAAAAAAAATCTCGCAGATAGAGAATGAAGAGACCGCAGACACAAAGCGAAAGAGAGATTTCACGACAAAGAAAAAGAAAAAAAGAAAAGAAAAGAAAAGAAATTTTTAACCCATCCGTGTAAAGGGAAAGTAGCGACACTGCCCATGGCAAACTGACATGACTTGCGAAAAAATATAGCCCCGTGGTCGCTAGGTTTAGGCTGCTAAGCACATAACTAGCAAAAAAAAAAAAAAAAAAAAAAAAAGGTAAGGAGACAAATTAATTGAGTTTAATTCTAACTGTATGAGTTCACTTTTTTCTCTGGTCATATAACGAATGAATCAAAGAATGGGAAAAAAACAAAAAACAAATGAAGATCGCAAAAAACAGTTGAAGGTGACTGAGGACGCGCGCAATCCTTCCTCACTCCCCTTCTCTCCTTAAAAAAATAGCAATTTATCCCCTCCAGATTCACAAACGAAGGGATTAACTTGTTTATTATTCAATAAGGTCAATTAGTAAGCGTTCTTTACGGCCTAGATCACACCTGAAGAGAGCCTTTTAATATTTTTTCTTTTCTTTCTTCAAAGTCGAAAGCAAGAAGTCGACCAGGAGAGCGGTGTTGCCAGACGTACGATGAGCTTCGGGGCATATGTGGGTGTCCGATGCTGGGTCATCGTGCTCTCAACATTGCAAAGTTGCAACACCTCGCTTATTACTTTAACATCAGCAGAAATGTTAGCGCTGCATCTGTTTGTGATTAATGTATTCAAAGCGCGAGCCGTTTTGTCTAGCCCGTGGAAAACGCGACCTACTCGTTTGTTTTGAGTTTAACGACCCAATAATGGCGTTATTGGTGGGAGAGATTTTCAACAAAGAGAACGAGGAAAGCAGAGAGTTACGGACACGATGCAGACCACCTTCCTACTGCCTCCTCCTCCTCCTCCTCCTCCTTATCCTCCTCCTTATCCTCCCCCCCTCCTCCTCCTCCTCCTCCTTCTTATCCTTCCCCCCCCCTCCTCCTCCTCCTTCTTATCCTCCTCCTCCTCCTTCTTATCCTCCTCCTCCTCCTCCTCCTTCTTCTCCTCCTCTTCCCCCTTACTCCTCCTTCACCTTCCTCCTCCCTCCCTCCCTCCTCCTCCCTCCCTTCTCCCCTCTCTCTCTCTCTTTCTTTTTCTCTGTCTGTCTGTCTGTCTGTCTCTGCCTCTCTCTCTCTTCCTCCTTCACCCTCCCTCCCTCCCTCCTCTCCCCCCTTCTTCCTCCCCCCCCCCCAACAGGAGATAGTGATAACGCCTCCCACCCCCGTTGTTTACGACCTCACATTATCAAGTGTATTATCCTTAACTAAGTCGTATCTTAACCCCATTTTCAGCCTGGCTTGATATCTTAGTCCACTAGATGATAATTACTATCAGATATCTAGCGTATAATAATATCTCTTGGGTTTTTTTTTATCATTATTTTTTCCTTAACTTTATTTTTCATTTTCGTCTCCAAAATCCAGATAACCGGCGACTTTTTAACCTCATTTCCTCGTTATTCGTTCTTATCTATTGCTAGAGAGAGAGAGAGAGAGAGAGAGAGAGAGAGAGAGAGAGAGAGAGAGAGAGAGAGAGAGAGAGAGAGAGAGAGAGAGGTAAGGCAGAGCCAACGAGGAGTTAAACCGAGAGAGAATGGAATTGAGAGAAAACTTAAAACAAAAAAAAATCGACAAAGATTAAGACACACACGGAAAACAAACAAACATCAGAACAGAAACAAAAGAAACAAGACAAGAAATTAACGCACGGCAGCGGACAGACACACACCCAGATGAAGGTTACGACAGACTTCCTGAGATTCCTAAAAACGGTCGGCGAGCGGTAACACCCTTTAGTCCGCTGGCGGCGTGGCGACACAAATAAACAGTAAATACCTTGGACTGCCCTTTCACATCACGGGGGGGGGGGGGGTCTTCTGGAGGAAAAAATGCGGGGAATGACAGACGCACGTCACTCCTGGGGAAGAGGGTACACCTGTCTGTCATCCGAACATACCCAGGGGCAGTAACAAGACGGCGCGCGCGGGTCGAAATATTTCTCTCCAAAGGATGAAGCGATTTTGGGGGGAGGGGGGAGGGGAGGTTGGGGGTGGGGGGAGTTCTTTATCGCAAATGGGTAAGCGATAGAACGCTCCCTTCCTTTCACTCAAACTCATTCTCAATCGTCCTCATCCTCGTCCTCTTCCTCTCCCTCCTTTCCTGCTCCCTCTCACCAACTTCTCTCCCTATCTTCCTCTCACCCCTCTTCCTCTCTCTCTCTCTCTCTCTCTCTCTCTCTCTCTCTCTCTCTCTCTCTCTCTCTCTCTCTCTCTCTCTCTCACTCACTCACTCACTCTCTGTCTCTCTTCTCCTCCTCCTCCTCCTCCTCCTCCTCCTCCTCCTCCTCCTCCTCCTCCCTCTCCCAACGCCAAAGCCTCAGTCATGACGTGTCATTCCTCTGCTGACCACTATCACTGTTGTTTTTTCACGCCCTCATGCCCGCACGCCCATACGCCCACGTTCGCACGCCCACGCGGACACCGTCGGGATCCTCAAGGTTAGTTGCTTAATACTTACGTACTTACGGTTTGTTTTTTTAATATTTCTCCTTCTTCGTGTTCTAGTGTTTAGCGTGAAGCGGCAACTTACCTGGAAAAAAAGAGAAAATTGAGAATAACAAAAAAAGTTATATCATTTCTTAAAATCATTACAAAATAATGGCAATGAGGAATCATAATAATCATATGGGAATTAATATTAATGCTAATACTAATACTAATATTGATAATAGCAATAATAATAGTAATAATAATAATAATAATAATAAAATAATAACAATGATAATAATGATAATGATAATCATAATAATAATAATTATTATTATTATTATTAATAATAATAATGACAATAACACTAACAACAATAATGATAATAATAATTATAATAATGATAATAACCCCTTCCCCACCCCTCACCTCCTCCCCCTTTCCATCACCCCCATCCCCTTCCCCCCTCCTACGCCCGTGCCCCCCCCTCCTACCCCCCTCCTACCCCCGTGCCCCCGTCCATCGTGGGCACAGCGAGGAGACGTTTCACGCTGTCAGCTGATCTGCCTCGTTACTGAGACAATGTGCGGGTATCCGATTACCCGCGCCTGAGTCGGATGTCACTCTTAACCGGTGGGACAATTACTTGAGGCTAGGATGAAAGGGGGAGGAGGAGGGGGAGGGGGAAGGCAGGGGGAGGTTGACTTCACTCTCCTAACCCCTCCTCCCGCCCCCATCTTCTCCTACCTCCCTTTCCCTGTTGCATGCAACGGGGGTGCAACAGGAGCCACAGAGAGGGTCCCCCAATGTTCGGACACACACACACACACATACTTTCATGTATGTGTACACACAGACACACACAAACACACACACTCACGCACCCTTCTCTCCCCCCACCCCCCACACACCACCGCCAACAAAAAACAAAAGCAAAAAAATAATATCGCTCTTCTTAGTCTTATTATTTTTCGTTCTCTCCTCCTCCTCCCCTTCTTTTTGTTCCGCTCCTCCTCCTCCTTCTTCTTCCCCTTCTCCTCCTCCTCGCAACAACGCCTCGCTACGAGCCCCTGAGAAGCGAGGGAGAGAGAGAGAGAGAGAGAGAGAGAGAGAGAGAGAGAGAGAGAGAGAGAGAGAGAGAGAGAGAGAGAGAGAGAGGAAGAGAGAGAGAGAGAGAGAGAGAGAGAGGATAGGAGAGAGAGAGAGAGAGAGAGAGGAGAGGAGAGAGAGAGAGAAGAGAGAGAGAGAGAGAGAGAGAGAGAGACACAGAGACAGAGACGATGCCAGACCTTGCCAAGGGCTTGCCAACCTGCCTTGCCAACCCAAGTCTCTCCCCTTCCATCATGGTTTCAGACAGGGTTAGTCTTTTCAAAAATGTTACTTATCTATGACACATAATTGATCCGAATTCCGTCGGCTAAGTCGTAACGAGTGCTAATTTCGAAGGCATTGTCGCTATAAATAGATGGCTGTGGGGGTCTTTGAATGAATGAGAGAACTGAATGCGTTTTCAGATGCAGAAATACGTAGTATGTTATGTTGAGAGAGAGAGAGAGAGAGAGAGAGAGAGAGAGAGAGAGAGAGAGAGAGAGAGAGAGAGAGAGAGAGAGAGAGAGAGAGAGAGAGAGAGAGAGAGAGAGAGAGAGAGAATATGAAAACATGCAACGGCGCTAACGGCTGGATGCCATGCAGAGAAGGCATGCACACGCACGCACGCACACACACGGGAAATGTTTCTTCCTTTTACGTCATTAAATATTATACCTGAAATTTACCTACGTCATTTCACGTAATACTGTGTCAATCATATAATCCTTTCCAATGATTTTGCGAAGAGTTGCCTAGACCACTTAAAACCAAATAAAGAACAGTAAACGAGAACAAGAAAACGAATCTATTGAAAACACAAAATAACTTGTTCTCGTAAGACGCTGTGTTCTTGATCCTGGGACTGTTCTATGGAGCTTGTTCTTCAAGATACGAAGCCCTTTGAGGCAGACTGAGTCCAGCTGGCTTTCATAAACACAGGCTCAAGACGCAAGGACAAACAAACAGACAAAGCAAATGATAGACACTGATATCTACCGAATAAAATGGATAAAAAAGAGGGGAATAACTACCTCCCACTCACATAATGTGCACAAAGACGCAATCTCCCCACATCCATGTACAGCATCCCTTTCACATGCATAGACATACAATTATCCACACATACACACACACGCGCAGCCGCCACCCCCTTGCCCCTCCTTCCCTAACCCACCCTCCCCCTTCCCCTTTTCCCTCTCTTCCCCACAACGTTCTCAAAACCATCTCCCTTCCCTCCCCTCCCCACCCTCCCCCACTCCCTCCCCCACCACCTTCCCTTTCTCCCTCACCATCCCTTCCTTTCCTCCCCATCACCCTCCCTCCGTCCCCCACCATCCCTTCCCTCCCCCCCCTTTCCCTCCTCTTCCCTCCATCCCCATCCCCTTCCCTTTCTCCCTCCTCTTCCCTCCGTCCCCCACCATCCCTTCCCTCCTCTTCCCTCCGCCCCGCCCCCCCCCTCCACACACAGGCCGCGGTATGTGGTCCAGCAGCTCCTTTGTTCGAACGGCGCTCGATTCCTTCCTGGCCGGAGTCTGTGATGTGGACGAGGAAGCGGGGATGCAGGAGGAGGGAGGGAGGGAGCTGTGCAGGAGGGAAAGTAAGAGGATGATGGAGGAGGAGGAGGAGAAGAAGAGAGGAAGGAGGAAATAGAGGATGGAGTGGGTTGGTACAAGATGATGAAGGGGAAGAGGAGGAGGAGGAGGAGGAGGAGGAGGAGGAGGAGGAGGAGGAGGAGGAAGGAGAAGAAGAGGAAAGAAATATAAAAAATGAAGTGGATTTGTAAAAGAGAAGCAGAGAGAGAGAAAAAAAGGAATGAACACGTACAAGAGACAAAAGAAGAAAGAAAAGAGAATGACAGAACAGGAATGAATGGGATTCTGCCATGTCGCGGGCTGGAAACAGGCTGCCTTTCAAACAAGCCACGAAATATATATATATATATATATATATATATATATATATATATATATATATATATATATATATATATATATATATATATAAATAGCCAGAATTTTACTTGTGTGAGCAATAGACACATATTTCTTCTTCTGGGTAAAAAATCAAGATGTGAATAATGAAAAATTAAGAAAACAAGAATAACATAAGTCTATGAAGTCTACGCCTCGTCCTCGTGCAAAACAATATCCCACGTATATTGCAAGCAATGCCTTCAACTGCACAGCCCAATTACCGACAAGTTCCTACACCAGTTTATCTTGAAGACGGCGGCGCACCTGAGTTCCTGGAACTTCCATTAGGAACACCTGGCCGGGGAACCTCCACGCAGTAAAAAAAAATCTTAAAAAAAGAAGTAAATAATACGAAGGCGAACATTTATTTGATTAAGACTTGCGTCTGACCCGTTCTCGCCCAGAAACCCCGCTGCTGGCGAGACCTGGCAACGATCCGCCGGGAGACGGGAGAGGGGAAGGAGGGAGGAGAGGGAGAGGGAGAGGGAGAGGGAGGGGGAAGGAGGAGAGGGAGAGGGAGAGGGAGGGGGAGGGAGGAGAGGGAGAGGGAGGGAGGAGAGGGAGAGGGAGAGGGAGGGAGGCGGGAGAGGGAGAGGGAGGGAGGAGACAGAGAGAACACATCTCGGCCTTCTCAAGACCCCCCCCCCCCTCCGTTCCTTAAGGGCGATCGCTGGGCATCGGGTGAAAGTTTCCCAGGTCGCTGATCACGGCCGACCGTTGCGTCATGGGGTACGCACAGGGCGCTATCTGGTGTATGAAGCTAAGTAAAAGGAGGGAGATGGAGGGAGGAAGGGAGATGGAGGGAGGGGAGATGGAATGGGTGAAGGAGGGGAGATGGAGGGAGGGGATAGGGAGGGGAGATGGAGGGGAGATGAAGGAGAGATGGTGGGAGGGAGAGAGGGAGGGGAGAGGGAGGAAGGGAGAGGGGTGTGTGTTAAAAGGGGGAGTTTGCGTAAGGGGTTTGGGGCATTGATTCCAGTCAATTTTATTTCTAAATTGATTTCCTCTTGTTTCTTTCCCATTCTCCTGTTTAGCATTGCGTCCATTCATTCATTTGCGAATGTCCTAATTCCACTGACTAAACAAGAATTGAGACCAAACATTTTGCCTTTTTTCTCTCTCTAAACTGAATATCTAACTCAAATAAATTAATCTTAAAAAACAACTAAAACTTTTTAACTACTCAAAATGGCGATTACTCCTTCTTTTCATTAACTTTCAACAGGAACAGTACCATTAGTCCTCTGTTTCTTCCCAACAAAGACCTGCTATCACGCGCAAAAATATCAGCGAGAGATTTCCGCTGAAAGGGTGGGGGTGGGAGGAGTGGGCTGGGTAGGTTGGGGGTAGGGGGTCCTCTGAGTGTGAGAGAGAGACAGCCAGTCGTGTGAATTTTGCCTCGGGTCCTGGCGGCTGCTAACAAGCTCTCTTTCTCTCTTTCCGTCTCTCCCTCTCTCCCCTTTTTTAATCTACCTACATGTGTTCCCGTTTTATCCTCTCTCTATCTTTCTGTCTCTTTCTCTGTCTCGCTCTCTCTCTCTCTGTTTTTGCTTTTGTGTGTAAATAAATATATATATAGATAGATGGATAGTAAATAAATATATAGATAGATATGTATATATATGTACAGATAGACAGATAGAGCTGGACTCCTGTGCAAAAGTAAAACCTTATGGAGAATCAATCTGACGTAGCCTACACCGGTGCACTACAGATATATATATATTTATGGTGACCCTGGCGACATATGGCGTGCTTGGGTACCGGACGCGCTGCAGAAGTACTTAGTGACCCGCCCATCCGTCCCTTTCCTTCCCCTTTATTTCCCTTATCCCCCCCCCCCCCACCTACTTAACTTTCCCTGACTTCCCTTCCCGTCAAATCCCTCTTTTCTTCTCTTCCGCTGCCATGTTCCTTCCCTCCACTTCCTTCCCCTCTCTTTTCCTCCTCCTCCCCTTCCCTTCCTTCTCTCCTCTCCTACCCTTCCCTTTCCTCCTCCTCTCCTCTCCCCCTTCTCTCCCTTTTCCTCCCATTTCCCCTCCACCAGTATGCCCCTTGGCGATCCGGCGACCCCTAAAAATACTTTGGGAAAGTTAGATCACGACTCAAAGTTCTTTTTTTTTCTTTTTGTTTCTGTCTCTGTCTCTGTCTCTTCTCTCTTTCTCTTTTTAGCAGCTGTTACAGGTGCTGGCCATGGGAACCTGCACAGGACGTGTTGCGTGAAGGATTTTCCGGGATAACAAGGTGTTGGGTGTTACTTAGGTGTCTTAGGTGGAGGGTGATATGTGTAGACCGTGGGGTGTATCTGTTGCGGGTTATAAGTATACCCTCACAGGCTGTTTTCGTTTCTGTCTGTTTGTCTCTGTTTCCCTCTGTCTTTTTTTCTGTCTCTGTCTCGCTAGCTCGCTCGCTCGTTCTAACTATCTGATACTCTGTTTGTCTCCTTATCTGTCTGTCTGTCTCAGTCTGTCTGTCTGTCTGTCTCTTTCTCCCTCTCCCTCTCTCTCTGCAACACAAACGTTTATGGAAAGTGCATCTGCGACGCACCGCGAGCTTTTGCGAAGGAGCCCCAGACGCGCTCGGCGAGACATCCCGGAAAAACTGAAATACCTGAATCCCAGCGAAGCATTGCGTCCCTGGTTATATTTTGCTGGAGACGGAAGATTCCAGGTTACAGGTTACAGCATACAGCTTACAGGTTACGGGCAGGGTACAAGGTACAAGGTTATGTTCGGGGTTGCATCTCAGACCTTGCACGTACAACCTACAGCCTTTGTGGATCTACAACTACAGTCTTGACGAAACAGTTTTCAATTCCCCCTCGCCCCTTGGCCCTTCCCCATGCTTTTTAGACGAGCAGGCAAGATGGCGGCGTCCTCCCAACCGCCATGCACGTGAACCCATCCGCTGCATGACGCCAGGCTAAAAATGTTTGACTGGGGGCTCGGATGGATGACGGCGGGGAGGAGGGGGAAGGGGGGAGGAGGGGGAAGGGGGGAGGAGGGGGAAGGGGGGATGGAGGAAGATGGGGAAGAAGAGGGGAAGGGGGAGGGGAGAAAGGGGGGCGGGGAAGGAGGAAGAAGGGGAAGAAGAGACAAGGAGGAGGAGAGGACGAGGAAGAGAGTAGGAAGAGGGGAGGAAGAGGAAGGGGGGAAGTAACAAAGGAAAAGGGAGAAACCGAGGAAAGAGAGAAGAGAGAAAGGGGAGGTGGAGGAAGGAGAAGGAAGGGAGAAGGGGAGGAAGGAGGGAGGGGGAGGGGGGGGGGGTTACGTATAGCTGCGTCACCCGGGCTTTCCTCTATCGGTGGGGCCGTCGGGGAATTTTAATCAGCAGAGTATTTCGGGGCCGCGGCGTCGGGGGGGGGGGGGGGGATCGGGTTACGGGGCGTGGGAGAGGAGGAGAGGAGAAGGAGAGAGAAGGAGAGAGGAGAGAGGAAAGA